>NW_020201868.1:37599-43676 GCF_001531365.2 Cynara cardunculus var. scolymus
AAAAAAATCAGTCTTTTGCTCAAGTGTTTTATCCGGGTATTAAATCGGACAAAGGTTAAACGATGTATTATCCTTAGTTAGTGCTTTAAAGTTGTATTCAAGTTTCTCCATAGTGTAATTGTTTTGAAATAGTGTAGCCTTTACTATTTCCTAGTATAAATAGTAATTTCCTTGTAATTGTCATTAACCTTTGTCATTAGCAGAATTATCAAGATTACTACTGTAATTCTCTCTCTCTCTCAATCAAATCATCTTTTGATAATATTCTTTCTATCTTTTATGTTCATCATGATTCTTAAAGATTACATCATGTTTGTATGATTTCTGGACTTATCAATTTTAAATCGGTTAAGTTGTGAGCGGGGTATTGTCCGAACTTGTTATCCGGACAAAGATGTTGATTTTGATTCTAAGTGTTAATCGGTCAAGCTTTATACAGTGGGTTGTCCGGATTGTTGACCGGAGATGAAGTCCGGCTAAATTAAGTGACCGGATTTAAAGTGATGCCTTGTGTTTTTGATAAGAAATGTTATTTTATCATAAAAAGGAAGTTTTGAAATAAATAATTTTGTATTGATAATAATTTCAATGACTGTGGTCTAATTGAAATTGTTTTATGAAATATTTTGATGAGTAAATAAGGGTGACATATCAAGGAGAGGTGTACCATGGGATAAGGGTGGCATATCAATGAGAGGTGTACATTTGGATATAAGGGTGGCATTTGTATGTGTGATTGTATGATATAACTCTTTCTATTAGAAATTATAGTATGGATGTTATTGTACTAATCCGTGTTCTGGAATCTTTATTTCTTTGTGATTTAAAGATTTAGGATCAAGGTTCTTATTAGAAATTATAGTCTGGATGTTATTGAGGAGAAAACGTCAGGTTTGGCCTGAAACTTTATTTTGATTTGAAAAGGTTTAAAAGTGGCATTATGTGAAATCTGATTGGTTCTGAGGTATGAGATTTATATAGCTGCAAGCTTTGCTTGAGATGTGGAAAAGATCTGGTATTATGTTCTTATTTATTCATATATTTGTTATATATATGAAATGTTGTTTTCCATAAAGATTTTGGTGATTTTCACCCTGCAATAACATAAATAGGGTATCTCACTAGACCTTTCGGTCTAACCCTCGTTTTATGATTTTAACTATGTGTTGTAGGAGGTACGGACAGTTAGGGAAAAGGGAAAATTTAATATTTTCCTATATACATTTCTACTTGAAGAAGTTCTTTGACAATTTCAATCATTCGGGGGATAAAGTTATTGTGGAGATCAAGATGATGATTCTTCATCGGATGGCTGGGAAGACAAGGAAGAAGATTAAGAATCGCAATGGTATGTGATTTCGTGGGTGGAGTGCTCTTTCGGTTTTGGATCATTTGGGTGTATTTTGCATTTTGCTTTTCGGCTTATGGGGCTGTTATGTTTTGGTGTATTTCCCTTTGTCTTTTTTGGCTCCTTATGACTTGGTTTGTGAGTCAAGGTTGCCGTAGTTATTCTTGCTGATTGCTTTTGTATTGGTGACGCTTTTTTTCAATCTTTATAAAATTGCCTGGGGAAACTCTTCCCCTTTCAGTACATTTCTACTTGAAGATCTGCTTTGATGTATAGTTTTTATTGATTAGTACAAGTGGTGTATTAGAATTTTTGGACCTTGTATTTGGTCATATTAGATTTCTTGTACTAAGGGACCTAAATGGGATAATATCATGTATTTCTTTTGTATGAAATATGTATTACATGCAATGTATGGTTTGGGGTGTTACACATATTGCCAAACCGTAAGCTAGCCTATATTTCTTATGCTATACTAGATTCAACAGATAATTTGGGACTTTGAATTGGGTTTTACATTTGGCTTTTTCTTTTAAATGCATGCCTTTTACCTCATCTCACTTTTTTCATTCCATAGCACAATTTTACTGCTATGCATCTCATATTGAGGTATGTTTGGAGACTTTGGACCTTTTCAACATTCTGGTGTACTTTGACACTCTTTTGTATGCACAAGACATGGAATTTTGTTCCTTTGTTTGTCTTTTGTTCTTGATGCATATGTTTCATAAACTCAATTAAGTGTTTGGTACTTTTAGGACCCTCCCCCAAACTTAASRGAAACAATGTCCTCATTRTRAGTGTATGAAGGCTACAAATTGGCCAAATTGAAATGAAGGCCCAATTGAATCAAGTGAAAGCTTTGGAAATGGTTGGCTAGTTCTAGAGGCTCAATTTAAGAAAAAGATGGTTTAACTTTGGATTATTGTGGCTATGGCATCAARTTCAAACATTTGTACAACAAATTCATCWTTTATTCTATTTTTGGTGCATACATGGCTAAAAGAAAATATGCTACTTAAAATCAATGCGCAAAATCCTAAAATGAAACAGAAAAGCAAAGATGATCAATACAAGTGTAATTGATTATCTTTGAAAAGTAAAAAGACTAAAAAAAATAATTGAAACAGAAAAGCAAGGATGAGAAGTCACAAGTGTGACTTGGTCATCTTGTGAAATTAAAATGGACTCAAAGACTCAAATGAATGATTTAAACAAAACCAACAATCCAACTCTAAGTCAAATTGACCCTATAGTCAAGATGTGGTACATGGAATGAGTTTCAAACCAAGTCAACAGTCAACCAGAGGACTACATTATCATAAAACATGGTGATATGAAACCAAACAATGGGATTGCCATTGTTTTATCATGAGACAACCTTGAAGAAACCAAACAATGGGATTGCCATTGTTCTGTCATGAAAATACCAAATGGACTCAGACAATGGGATTGCCATTGTCCTCTTATTACTCAGCCTGAACTATTTTTAGCATGGAGTAGGGAGGTAAACAAATGAGAACATCAACCATGGCCCTCCCTCAAAGCCATCATACTAGCTGTGCAAACAGCAACCTGACAATACCAAGACATCAAAGACAATGCATGACCAGGACTATATGATATCCTAAAAACAGCAAATATCCTCAATTGAGGAAAAGAGAAAATAGAATCATCAATATATATATGCAAACCATGCCTTTAGACTATGATATGCCTGAAATAGCTAAAAACAACAAATAGAATGTATGAGCATCACTATCTCAATCTTAAAACAGTAAATATGGTCAAGAAATTCTAAAACAGCAAAAGGAAGTGCATGGGCAGCAATGCATAACACTTTAAAACAACAAATTGCCTAAAATGTGGCAAAGAGAAACAAAATCATCCTAAGACAGGTAGGCCATGCTTTAGATGATGTAAGAAAACAAAGAGATTAAACAAAACTTAAAGTAATACTTAAAAACAACAAATTGAAATTAAGATGGTGCCTAAAAACAACAAAGCAAACTTAATCCAAATAGCAAAACATAAGTGGCTATGAACTAATGAAAACAGTAAAGAATATCTCAAATGAGATAAATGAGACATACCAGAAAGATTAAAACAGCAAAGGAAAGTGCAAGTCTAAGACTAAATAATATTTAAAACAGTAGATCTACTAAAACATCAAAATAGCAAACAATCATTAACTATCAAAAATAGCAAAAACAAATGTCAAATTAGATCTAAAAACAGCAGAGTCTAAATCTAAAAACAGCAAATTTAAGATCAACTGATAAATGAATATGCAGCAGAATAAACTATACTACTAGGGACCTTAGGTGCCATTGTCAAAACAGAGGAAACAACATGTTTTAAAACATAGACACTAGATCTCTAAACAGCAAATTGGACAGCATATTATAGCATTACCTTATGCCCAAACAACAAAACAAAGATCAATACAGATCTAAAAAATCTCACAACATAAAAAACAGCAGGACACACATGCCTAAGACCTTTAAAGCAGCAAACAACATTTATGCCTACAAAGTCATTAAAACAGTAAACTTTATGTATAAAAACAGCAAATCAGCAAAAAGGCTTTTAAAACAGCAAAATAAATATGAGCTTCTAACAAAGACCTATGCATAACAAAGTATATACAAAGAAGTGAGAAGGTAGAACCTGTCCTACTCAGACTGAGTAGGAGAGTCTGAATGCTGTAGTAAGATGGACTTTGGTGGAGGTGGGAGCTTGATTGCACTCTTTGATTTCCCATGCTTGGCAGCAGCTCTGAGCATCCTCTCTTTTTGCATCTTATACTCAGCCCACTGTACCCTTTCTTTCTTTAAGATGTTTACTTCCTTCTTCAAATCATCCACCCTCTTCATCAGCTTGTGGTGCTTCTTCACTATGGTCCTTTTCAGGGTGTTGGCATGATCCTCCATTCCCTTCAACAACAATTCAGCCTTTAGGGCTGCCATGGAAGAGGTGGGTGCATCTGGTTGTACCTTGGCATTCACACTCATCAATCTATCCAAATTTTTCTTTGTCTATGGAGGTCTTCTCCATAGACATCACATTTTTGGGCAAGGCCAGAACTTGGGCCTTTTGCATAAGCCTATGTATTAAGGAAGGGTATAGCAACTTGCCATTTGTTCTTTCCACACATGCTTTAATGTTGGAGCATATCATCCTTCCAACATCAAATGACCTAGCCTCTAAGATGCAATAGAGGATCAAAACTCTTTCTAGGCACATATTGGTGTCATGGCTGGTAGGGTGAATAGTGTGCCTCATGAAATAAAACCATAGATTGGCTTCAGGCTTCAAATATTGAGTTTTTAGGAGCCTATCCCTACCCTTGAAACTCCAAACAGCTCCTTCCTTGGCTACCCTAGCTAAAATCAAATCAAACTCCTCATTAGAGCACCCCATTGTCAACCTATCTAGCTCAGAGTATGAAGGTGGTATGAGCTCTAGTAGGTCATTTATGGCATTGGGTGAATATGAAACAGGGGACTTTCTTACTCTCAGGTCTACCCCATCAGTGACTGCTACCTCAGTGTAAAACTCCCTAACCTAACTAAGATTGTATTGGTTAGGTGTGTCACACAAAATCTCCCAACCCAAAGAATCTATTGTGGCCTTGATGTTAGGATTGGCCAACAATAGTTGTTGTGAAAAACCCTTTTGTACTACCCCTACCTTCTCAGAAAATTGAAAATAAGTTTTTCTTGCTAGGGGTGTGCTAAACAAGTGTTTGGGCTTCAAAAAAAAATACATGGCCCTTCTTCAAATTGTTGGTATGGCCTCTTTCTTCTTCTTGATGCCTTTTCCTCAGCCTCTGATTCCTCATTGTCCTCTCTCCTTCTTTTTGAACTTCTAGTTTCAACTCTGCTCATTCTCCTCTTCCTTGCTACTTTCTTTCTTAAACTTGCACCTGTATCAACCTCTTCCCTTTCTTTCTCAACATGTGGGCTGCTATGCTCAGGGCTATGATGAGCAAAATGTGCACCCTCATAATAGTCATGAGTCCCATAGTGTATAGGGCTAGTAGGTTGGTTTGGACTAGGTATGAATGGTTGAGTGGAGTGGGGTGAGGGTGGTGGTGTTTGAGTGACAGGGGTGTTTTGTGGATCAGATGGTGTTTATTGTGTTCAAAGGGTGCAAGGGATGGATTAGTGGGTGATAGACCAAAGAAAAAGTCTAGTTCTTGGATGGACACAATAGGTGGCAAAGGGATAACAGGTTCAGTAGGTGTAGATGGTGTGTTTGTGGCTTGGATTGGTGAGGGTATGGGGCTGGTAGTGGTTGTTTCAACAGGGGCAGTCTTAGAAACTGTTTGGGTAGTAAATAGATGGTCAAATATGGTGGGTTCAATAGTGGTAGATGAAATAGGAATAGATGTAAAATATGGTGATTCCATGAAATTGAATTCAATGGGTATATCTCTAGTAGGTGCATGAATGTTGGTAACAGGTGGTTGGATAGGGGATGGATCACACTATGGTTCCTCCCTAATCATCCTATCCATGGCTGCCAAAGCAGCACTAACAGAATGCTTGTTATAACCGGGTTTCACATAACTTGGGTTGAGGTAATTTATATGTGCTTATTATGTGGATTACATGAATATGCATATATGTGAAAAGGTGTCATGATATATATGATTTATACATGTATGCATGTGGTGTGAAACATGCATAAGGTGGTGTATAATTATGATAAATTATTTGGGTGG
>NW_020201868.1:44406-47184 GCF_001531365.2 Cynara cardunculus var. scolymus
TTTTATGGATAAAACTACGAATGAGGATTCGATAAGATGGTTGTGACTGCGGTCCTTCATCCGAACTAGTTCATAGATTTTGAAGAAGAAATAAGGGTGGCATATCAAGGAGAGGTGTCTCTGGTTGGTCATGTCTTTGGAACCAGAAGCTCTGGTTAGTTCAACCAGAGACTCTGGTCGAACATGAACTTTTTATAAATTGCTCTTTTTATGAAAAAGGCTATCTTATTGGTTGAAAGTTTATCTAAAGACCATTTTTGAGAAATTATATGAGTCGGAGGTGCTGGTTAGTATAACCAGAGGCTCTGGTCATGAAGACCAGAAGCTCTGGAAAAGAAACCAGAGGGGCTCTGGTCTTGTGTTGAAATATATTCTATGGTTTGAAACCATAGGCTCTGGTCGTGAAGACCAGAAGCTCTAGAAGAGAGACCAGCGGCTCTGGTCGTGAAGACCAGAAGCTCTGGAAGAGAGACTAGAGGGGCTCTGGTCCTGAATGTCAAAATATTTTCTAAGTCTGGATAGTTAAACCAGAGGCTCTGGTCGAGGAACCAGAAGTTCTGGAAGAGAGACCAGAGGGGCTCTGGTCAAGAATGTTTAAAATATTTTCTAAGTGTTGTTTGAGACCAGAGGCCCGATGAACCAAAGCAGTATGTTTTCAGTTTTGCTTCATAAGATGTTTGATTTGAAATAAATGTTTTGGTGATCTTCACCTTGCATTACATAGAAGGGAACCTCACTAGACATTCATGTCTAACCCTCATTTTCGTGTTTTCAAATTATGTGTGCAGGTAATGATAAGGGAAAGAGTATTGTGTGAATTACTTTCCTATATGCTTAGCTGTTTTTGGAAGCATAAATGATAGGATGCAAGAGCTTGTACTTTTGGAATTTTTGAGCTGTGTATTTTATATTATAGACTCTTGTATCGAGGACCTATGTGGGGAAACTTGTATTCTATATATGAAATATGTGTTATATGCAATGTGTGGATTTGGGGTGTTACAAAGTTGGTATCAGAGCCTGAGTTTAAGGGATTTAGGTATTCACATGCATGATACCTAGACTTAAACTATTTTATTGCATATTAAGGGTCACAAACATAGTTAGCACCTTTGGAATAAATGTAATAAGTTAAGAGGTCAGTGTGTAAGGTATTTTCGGATTACATATGGCCAATGTAATCTACAGGTACATAACTGAACTTGGACACTTTATTATATTTGGGAATGTGAGAAATATGTGTTTTAACTTTGTTATCTACAGATGGCTAGTAGATCGAGAAGGTCAGAAAGGATCACCCGCCCCAATCAAGAATAATCCCCTGTTGATCCTATTGGCACCTCTGAGGGCAGAGGCAGAGGCAGAGGTAGAGGGCAGACCAGAGGCAGAATAAGTCAGCCAGAAATCAATATGAATCAAGCAGAATCAAACTCTGAAAATATGAATCAAGAACAGATGTCTCACCCAGAATATATAACAAGAGGTATTAGCTGAAGAAATGGGAAAGCTAAGGGAAACCTTGACTTCTATCTTAAGGAATCCTGCCAGAATGGAGACAGGCAGAATTGAAGTTACTCCATCAATCCCAATTATCAATAACAAGGAAGGAGATATAAAGATGTTTCTAACGTGTAAACCACCAACCTTCTCGGGAGAAAGAGATCCAATCAAGGCTATGTGTTGGATCAAGGAGATGGAGTCTGTATTCAATACCATCCGATGTGCTGAAACAGAAAAAGTTAGATTTGCAGTATATGTGTTAAAATCGAATGCGCTATTTTGGTGGGAAGTAGAATCTTTAGYCARAACADACATTTTGCAGACTATGACATGGCTAGAGTTTGTCAACAGATTCAAGGAGCAGTTTTGCCCAAAAGCTGCTGTTAGACAAATGGAAGAAGAGTTTCTAAAATTGGAACAAGGAAAAGGACGGTAAGGGAATATACAGAGAAATTCATTACACATTCAAGGTTTGCAGAACATTATATTTCTTCATAATCTAGAAAAGTGGAAAGGTATATTTGGGGATTGAAACCATCAATCCGAGAATTTGTTATAGCCATGAATCCGGCAACATTTTCATCGACTGTTGACGCAGCAAAAGTAACAGAAAGAAACAAAAACAGACAAGAATAAGGGAAAGTGATAGAAAAGAGGAAATGGGAAGGTCCATCAACTGGATACAAAGGACCAAAAGCTTTAAAGTTTGGGAACAAGCCCATACGAAGATTCAATGAAAGGACTTGTCCCCGATGTCATCAAATTCATCAGGGAGAATGCAGGATTGAGCTAAGGAAATGTTATAAATGTGGTGAAACARGTCATTTATCGAATGGTTGCCCAACAGTTAAAAGGTGTTGTAATTGTAATTCTCCAAATCATCTCAGACCAAATTGTCCACAAATGAAAGCTCCACAGTTAACCATGGGGAGCAATACATCAATGGGCCGAGGAAGACCAAATCTAGGCAGAGGAGCAACGGGTGGGGCGCGGGGTCATCATTTCAAATGACCAAACAGGAAGCAGAAACTACACCTGATGTATTAACAGGTACATTCTTCGTGAACTCCTTACATGCTAAAGTGTTATTTGACTCGGGTGCAAACTTCTCGTTTGTATCCCCATCATTTGCCTTATGTGCTCGTATGAATTCTTTGCCACTTGACGATAAATTAGTAGTTAATACTGCTAACGGTCAAGTATATGTTAATTACGTATTTGAAAACTGCACTATCATGATTGAGGGTTGTGAGCTACCCATCCGATTGTTTCCCATGC
>NW_020201868.1:48064-49385 GCF_001531365.2 Cynara cardunculus var. scolymus
ATGATATTCTTATATATTCCAAAACCCAAGAAGAACATGCAAAACATCTTCGATTGATCCTCGAGCTTTTGAAAAGAGAAAAGTTGTATGCTAAATTATCAAAGTGTGAATTTTGGCTAAAAGAAGTCCAGTTTTTGGGGCATGTTATATCTAAGGATGGAGTAAAGGTAGATCCAACAAAGATTGAAGTCGTTGCAAAGTGGGAGGCACCGAAAACACCATCTGAAATTCGAAGTTTCTTGGGATTGGCGGGCTATTACTGCAAGTTCATTCAAGATTTTTCTAATATAGCCGTGCCTTTGACAAAGTTAACGCGAAAGAATGTTAAATTTCAGTGGGAAGAAGAACAGCAGAAAGCCTTTCAGTTATTAAAAGATCATCTTTGCAGTGCTCCGATACTATCTTTACCCGATGGAACTGAAGATTTCATGSTATATARHGATGCATCAAAGTTGGGTTTAGGCTGTGTCTTGATGCAAAGAGGGAAAGTTATATCATATGCATCTTGACAATTAAAAGATCATGAAAAGCACTATCCAACTCACGACATGGAATTGGCGGCTGTGGTTTTTGCTTTAAAGATTTGAAGGCATTACCTATTGGGAACGAAGTGTGAAATTTACACAGATGCTCTGAGCCGTAAAGAGAGAAGTGGAACTATCAAGGCAGTGGCGATGAAAATAAGCTTAAACCCAGATTTGCATAAGAAAAATACAAGAATGCCAAGGAGAAGCTGTCAAAGAGGAGAATAAGAAATCAGAAAAAGTGGGTAAGACAATTTCCATCATGGAACCAAATGGAGAAGGAATATTATGTTTCCAAGGTCGGATATGGGTACCAAATTATGGGAATACACGAGAAACCATCCTAAATGAAAGCCACAAGTCCCATTATTCCATCCATCCAGGTACCAACAAGATGTATAAGGATGTGAAAGCATTTTATTGGTGGCCAGGTCTCAAGAAGGACATCTCAAGATATGTAGAACGATGCTTAACTTGTTTGCAAGTTAAAATAGAGCATCAGAGACCCTATGGGAACCTACAATAATTGGAAATACCAATGTGGAAATGGAATCACATTACGATGGACTTAATCATGAAGCTACCCCGAACTCCAAAAGCTTATGATGCAATATGGGTAATAGTGGACCGTCTATCAAAGTCTGCACATTTCTTACCAATGAAAGAGACTTATTCATTGGAAAGATTAGCTCAAATCTATATTAAAGAAATTGTGACTAGACATGGAGTTCCATTGTCCATCATATCGGATAGAGACAGTCGCTTTATTTCAAAATTCTGGGGAAGTCTACAAAGAG
>NW_020201869.1:0-1614 GCF_001531365.2 Cynara cardunculus var. scolymus
GCTCCTCAGCATACGGATGTCCATCCTCACGAGGACATCTTTGCACATGCCAGTGACAATCCTCTCGATGTCACTGAAAGACCCTCAACTCCTTCTTTTGTACATCCTTCTRCTGCAGGTGGAGGAGATGCTGGAGAAAGAGAGAAAGAGGATGGAGGAGATGAAGAAATTGATGATGCCTATGATATGGCATCATACATCCAACTTCTCCTTCCCGCCGTTGATACCGTCCTCTCCAAAGTCAACGAAGTTCACCAAGAGATGCCCCGCCAAGGCGATCTTGATGCGAACTTTCTAGCCCTCCAGGCGGATGTTCAAGAAGTTCAGAGTCAGCTCCAGACTCTCCAAGAAGCTGTTCATGCCAACAACGATGCCATTGCTGTTCTTTATAGCAGGGCTGATGATGCTCAGGCGATTGCTGATCAGCAACTTTGACTTCTTCAGCAAATCCTTGATGCTGTCCGTCAACCAGCTCCAGTGAGTGCACCCTCCTTCTCTGCTGATGATCGTGCTAAGCTCCATGAGACGTGTAAGGCAACAACAACTCTAGCCAATGCTTTGCAAAGGCTGGAGGATTCCATGGTTCTCCAGCGTCAGTGCTTGGACGAACTTTCTGGCCAAATCTCTCAAGTTTTAGCAAGAGAGGGGGAGAGGTCCAACGCTAGTGGATCATCTGATGTTGCTCCTACGACTTCTCAGGCCGTTGGTCCAGTATCAGCTTCAGTTGCAGTTGAAGCCGAGGCTCCTGAAGCTGAAGCAGTTGCTACTCCTGTAATCACGCCGACCGAAGCTGCTCTAGCTGAGGTTGATGAAGCCATCCCTAGGGATGATGTCCATACCATCACTGCTGCTGGTGATGATGATGATGTTGATGATGATGAAGATGATAATGAAGACGATGATGAACCTGTCATTCCAGACACCGGAGACGATCTAGATGGTGACGACGACGATGATGATGAAGATGACTTTACCATCAAGTTTCAGAAGCCATCAACCGTCACCAAAGGTGTTGCCCTCGGGGAAGCTCAATCCCAGGGGGAGCAAAGACAAGGTGAATCGACTCCATCAGGGCACCAGGACCCCAAGTCGAAAGGCAAGGCGGTCGCTGAAGAAGACAACTTAAAGGTACTTTTCGCAAACCCTCAACAAACCTTATGTGAAGACTCTACATCTCAGGTAGTGATCACTTCAGAGTACCAACTTCACATCCCTTCAACAACCTGCAGTCGACTGGAGTGGGTATCTGATCAACCTAGCTCTTATACTCCAACAGATCAGCAGATGTCTCTACTTAAGGAGTCGCTCGACCAGACTAGAGTAAAAATTCCTCTTCGTACCTCTAGTGGTGGTGAGTTTGACTTCCTTTCTGAAGCTGAAAGACTTGAGGCATTAAGGGCTGAAAGAGCTAGAGCTTTAAAGGAAGCAGACAGACGACAGCTTAAAGCTGGCCAAGTCTCTAGCTACTAAAGTCCTTCCCAAGAAAAAGTCCAAGAAAACGGTGAGTACTGTCCAAGCCCAAGCTAAACTTCTTTCTATGGCAGAAGCTGAACGCAAGAAGAAGCTGAAGCTAGTGGACAAGGATAAGCAATGGAGCGAAGCAAAGCTGAAAAA
>NW_020201869.1:2442-10955 GCF_001531365.2 Cynara cardunculus var. scolymus
AGGGACACAAGTCTATGAGTTCCAATGTTACTTTCATCATTCACTGACAATCTATAAGTYADTGAAYAMGCTTTCAGWTYCAGTTTCCGTACTTGTAATTTTCTTAGATATAACTTAAGAAAACTTCTCAAGCTGAGACTGACCAAACTGAAAAAAGATCCCAAAATAGTAAATAGGGACATGTACTTTATATGTAACTTTTCCTTACTATTATTTGATAAGATAACTTTATTTATGTTATCTTGTTATCATCAAATAGGGGGAGATTGTTGATCCTCTCTCTCAGTGACTCTCTCAGTGATTTGATGATAATCCCTTTTTCCCTTTCACGTTGTATTTGTGTTTCTGTATTTTCAGTTCCAGCGATCATCACTGAGTATGTTCAGTGATCGCTGAAGAACTTGCTTTGTAAATTCATCAGAGACAAGAATACTTCAAGAAGACAACACTCACACCAAAGAACCTTCAGCGAACGTCGAAGACTGAAACTGAAGATTAGAGACTGGCGAGTACGTTATCTGAAGCGGTATTCAGTGATTACAAACCTGTCTACATATGTGTGAAGACTGCTCTAGCTTCAACGAATGATGATGAGACCTCCAGGTCATTCCAGCATTCAGCGATCAAAGGAAACTTGCTTAGCATGATTGTTGTTGTCTTGTCCTTATGCACACAAAGGACAAACCCATACCCTTGCAAAAGTTAGTACGGTACGGAGCCGATTAGTCGACTCTTTGTCCACCAACTTTAAGCAAGGATGTCTGCTCAAAAATAGTGCTTTTGTACTATTCACTGTAGCAAAGGACAAGCCTTCCTCTTAAGGCTTGACACGCACTCTAAACCCTACCTTACTGCATTAAATGTTCATTTAATGCACTGGGTATAAATAGAAGTGTTTCTTCTCCATGCAGAGTGCGCACATCACTCTCCAACCTAATTCTTACTTTAAGCATCCTCTAGCTTAAGTAGAGGATCTTTCAGATAGCATTCTCTTTTCTGTGTTTGCTATAGCTTCGTGTGTAACCAAAGATTGTTTAGATAGGTTTTTCTTTACCTTATCTTTCCGCAAACAGTCTTGTAAAATCTGTATTGATCTTCTCTATCAATATATATTTTAAATTTGAAAACCTTGTGTTTGTATTCATCCCCTCCTTCTACAAACTGTTTCTTATCTTGTAGACTCTTTCGAGACCAACACATTCATTTACCAATTTTGGAATACAACTCTGACCTGCTATTAAGAGCTCAATTTCTAAGACGAGTGTGAATGTTAGAAGAAAACTCTGATATGTTTTCCCCACAGTTATAAGACAATGCTAGCCATGTCAACTCTAATTAGTACAGACTTCTTCCACCCCTGGTTATGTGATTCCAGAGTTTAAATTCAAGTCTGATTGCTACAAAGTTGACCCACAACTCTGGTGATGTGCTTCTGGAGTTTTGAATTCTGACTGCATGGTACAGAGTGCAGACATTTAAGTCTGATTAGTACAGACTTCGTTTAATTCTGGTAATGTAATTCCAGATTTTTAATTAAAGTCTGATTGAAACAAGTTTGATCCACATATCTACACATCTCTGATCGTTACATGGTTGTATTCCAGACTTGTAAGATATCTAGTCATGTGATTTCAGAGTTTCAGATTTAAGTCTGGTTGCTACAGACTTATAAGTCTTATTTCCCAGAGTTGTAAGACAAGTCTGGTCATGTGGTCCCAGACTTCTACCTCTCCGAGATGTATTTTACTTGCATAGGGATCAGACTTATAAGTCTTCTTTCCCAGAGTTGGAACTTAACCGATATGTTTTCACCCAGACTTATAACACACCTCTAGTG
Organism: Cynara cardunculus var. scolymus; assembly: GCF_001531365.2. Classification (NCBI taxonomy): domain Eukaryota; kingdom Viridiplantae; phylum Streptophyta; class Magnoliopsida; order Asterales; family Asteraceae; genus Cynara; species Cynara cardunculus. The sequence continues at coordinate 4,280 of NW_020201869.1, forward strand.
ATGTAATTCCAGACATCATAGTCTGATTAATACAGACTCCTTTCACCTATAAGGCAACACTGGTGTTGTGATTCCAGCCTTTTAAGCCTGATTAAATATAAACTTATTTCATAGAGTTAGAAGAAAACTCTGATACGTTTACCCCACACTTATAAGACAACGACATTCATGTCAACTCTGATTAGCACAGACTTCATCCTCATAAGACAAGTCTGATTTCCTATGACTTAGAATTCCATTTCAGACATAGATCCTAAGTCTAAATTGATATTCAGACATAGAATTCTGAACGTCTTTCTGAACTTTATAATAATACCTTCCTAAGTTTAGAAGAGAACTCTGGTCACACTGTTTTGAAGGGTAAAGTTAAGAGTTACAACTACTTATGGACTTCCTTTTATCGTAGCTAATTTCCAGCCTCATAAATCAAGTATGAATGTTGTGTTCCAGAGTTACATTGCAGATATTGAAGCTACAGACTTATAAGTCTTATTTCCCATAGTTGAAAGACAAGTGTGGTCATGTGGTTCCAGACTTCTACCTCTGTGAGATGTATTTTAATCGCACAGGGGTAGGACTTATAAGTCTTCTTTCCCAGAGTTGGAACTTAGCCGATATGTTTTCACCCAGACTTATAACACAACTCTGGTGATGAAATTCCAGACTTCATAGCCTGATTAATACAGACTCCTTCCACGTATAAGGCAGCGCTGGTGTTGTGATTCCAACCTTCTAAGCCTGATTTAATACAGACTTATTTCACAGAGTTAGAAGAAAACTCTGATATGTTTACCCCACACTAATATAACAACGTTATTCATGTCAACTCTGATTAGCACATATTTCATCCTCATAGGGCAAGTCTGATTTCCTGTGATTCAGAATTCCATTTCAGGCATAGAACCTAAGCCTGAATTGATCTTCAGACTTAGAATTTTGAACGTCTTTCTGAATTTTACAATAATACCTTCCCAAGTTTAGAAGAGAACTCTGGTCACACTGTTTGGAAGGGTAAAGTTCAGAGTGGGCAACTAATTCTGGACTTCCTTTTTTCGTAGCTAATTTCCAGCCTCATAAATCAAGTCTGAATGTTTGTGTTCCAGAGTTACGTTGCAGATTTTGAAGCTAACCCTTAACTTACTCACTTCAGAATTATTCCCTTATCCAATTAAAATAATTCTAAACTCTAGGACTGATAAGACTTATTTTCCATAATTAGAACACAACTCTGAGTTGCTTCCCCACAACAATAAACGCAGAGTTATTTTGAAATCTTATAAGAGAACTCTGTATTCCTTTCCCTTGGACTTATAAGACTTTCAGAATTTTTGTGTTTTAGTTTTATGTTCATAGTTACTTGGCAGACTTAGAAGACAACTCTCACCATTTCTTATTTAGATTTACAATTCATAGTTACGGTTTGTTTGTAAACTAACACATGCAAGTGTAGAGTGATTAATTGCATCATTAGGCGTGCATATTAGAAACGAACTGTTATTGTAAAATTTAGTACTTACTAAGTCTGAAGTTCCCTCATTTAGATTTAGAACTGTCAACAACACTAGATATTCTAGACTTCTTAACTCTGGTTTTATTGGCCCTCACTTCAATGAATTAATAAATCGGATTTATTAAAATACTTTCTATTTTAACTTCAAAATTCAAAATTTCAGTCATTTCCTATTGTAATTTTAATAAAATCAGGAATTAGGATTTAGAACTTTCAACAACAGTGCATACTTCAGACTTCTTAACTCTGGTAAAAATGGCCTTCATTTCTATCTTTTAATCGATTTTATTAACCTACTTTAGATTTAGATTTTAAATTCAAAATTCAAAATTTCTGTCATTTCCGGTTGTAATCCCAATAAAATCGAAAATTAGTTTTAAAGTTGTTTTCATATTCCGATTTTCCCTCATGAAACGTAACTTTAAATAGTGGCTCAATTTTGGAACTTCTCATCACTCAGATTGCGAACATTTCTCACCTTCAAACGACAATAACAAACATGAATTGCTTAATAGCTGTAAGGTATAATAACTTTCATAGACTATGAAACTTCTCAATTATGATTAATTGATTAATGTTTTTTATTTTACAAAATAATGGATGTGAAGAATGTTACACTGATTAAAGATCTTGACATACAAAAGGATGATTTCACTGTAAAGGTTAGAATAATTTGATTATGGAATCAACCAGTGTTTAAAAATCCTGATGAAATATATTCCATGGAGATAATATTAATGGATGAACAGGTAAATTCTTATTTCTTTTTCAATATTTAGTATTGCATTCATCATATTTTCTTATTATCTCAGATTGTTAATATCTTTACATTATTAATACTCAGTCCTTTTTCATATTCATGTTTTTAGGGCACTAAAATCCATACCAATGCTCTACAAAAATGGGTGCCCAAGTTCAAAAGTTTCCTTCATGAAGGGGCTGCCATATTGATAAAAAAAATCCTACAATTGCTCGACATGCGTCCAAATACAAGTTAACTGATAATGCAAACAAGTTAAGTTTGAATTACAAAACTTCTGTTACCAATTGTCGGGACTTTAACGGTTTCGTATTTGGTTTTTCATTTGTGAAGTTTGCAAATGTTATATCAAAAATGATTTCAGAACATACAACAATTGGTTAGTCAATTAAATCCTTTCAGTTTTACTATATTTTTTAAATAAATTTTATTATATGCTATCATTCAGGTTAAACTTAGTTATATTAACTTTTTAATCATTATATAGATGTAATTGGTGAGGTCGTTGCTTGTGAGACAATGATCAGTCCTCCAGACAACAATGGAAAATCAAAGAGACGGATGCAAATTGAGATACATGACTTGGAGTAAGTATTTTTATTTTAATTGATTAACAGTAATCTTCACAAACTATATAATTCCTTTGTTACAATTTATTTAGGGGGATTAAAATCCAAGTTACATTGTAGGATGTGTTTGCTCAGTAACAATGATTATATTTCTAATCACAAAGACAACGGGGTGGTTGTTGTTGTAATTCAGTTTGCAATGGTGAAGATTTACCGAGGTTTGTGTCACTCATAAAAATATATATTTCTTTTAAGCGAAGTCACTAATTATATTAGGAACAGTTAAAGCGTTTAGAAAAGACATTCATTGGTTTTACATGGGTTGCAAAAGGTGTAACAGAAAGATTCGACCTACATACACTATAATAGACAAAGATGATGGATCATGTATGGTTGAAGAAACGAAAATTTTGAATGTAATTATGATAGATGCAGAGGGAAAAAGACTGATGTTTTGCCAAAGTAAGTTAGAACTACATAACACTACTTTTCGTTATCTTTTATATTCTTATATTAATGTTGACATAATAATCATATACAGAATTTCTTTGAGAGTTCAAGATGATACTGGAATTGTATCATTGACATTTTTTCTTCGGGAAGCTAACAAGGCTTTGAATCAATCTGCAACAGAATTATATGAAAAAGTTAAAGAGGTATGATTAGAAGTCTTATCTTTTTTTGTGTGTAAATTTCTTATTTGCTTCCAAATGTTTATTAATGTAAAAGTTGTTTAATTTTTTTTCAGCATGGTGATTTGGATATGTTTCCGGACGATTTGGATGTTTTGCTTGATCAAAAAATTTCAATAAAGATCGAAGTAAATGATTACAACATAAAAAACAATTGTTTTGTTTATGGTATTTAAAAACTAACCGATGATAATAACATTTTGAATGAATTGGAGATGAGATTTACTGCTCAACATGTAATAATTATCATCGCCAGAAACTATCATCCAATTTAGTCTCAAATCTTTAGAAGTGTAACATTATTTTACGATTTATTATGCAGCCTGCTAAATCTGAGTCTGTAAATGTTCATTCAACAGATTTCGATTCTCAAGAGAAGTTAAAGGTATTATAAATGCTACCTTCAATGTAATTTGTAAATTTAAATGAAAGCAAGTACTTCTTGAAATAACATATGTGACTATTATCTGTGATTCCCAAAATCATACAAACATGATCAAGATCTTCAAGAAATAAGATGAAGAGAGAGTAGATCACCAAAAGTCTCTTGATTGATTGAGAGAGAAATTACAATGCTAATTTCAAATTACAATTGCTAATGACTTGCTTAATGACAATTACAAAGGAAAATACTATTTATACTAAGTAAGAAATAAAACTACACTATTTCAAAACATGTAAAGTATGGAGAACTTGAATACAACAATAAAGCTCATACTTGAACCCAGCATTCTCCCCCTTTGCATTCAAGTTCGGACTCTTGTAAATTTTGTCTTTCTAAGTCCAAGAATTTTCTCTAACCTCCTTAGAGCATTCCTGTACTGAATCTTCTCCTCAAGCAGATTTATGGAATTGATCAACATATATCTTTCTTTAGAACTCATTCTCTTTGACTCTGCAGCTCTGTCGTTGTTCACCCTTTTTAAGTCAAGCGTCCGTCTTACCAGCCTTATTGTACCATCTGAATACTTGTTCAACTCGCTGAATCTCATAAATTTCTTCACTTGAAGCTAAGCAAAATATATGACTCCGAACTCTGGCTTTTCAAGAATCATGTAGACTGGATAAGCATCAATATCTTCTAAGTCTTGATTAGGTCTTTTCAGGTTGATGATTCTTTGGTTTTCTTCAAGACCCATCTGAACATCTATAACCATAGCCAGTTTTACATGACACCGCATAAATCTTTTAATAGCATCAAGAGCAACCAGAGCTCCCTCTTTCCCGTTAGTCATGATTCTGATCTCAAAGTACATATACTCTAAATCTTCCAAATACAAGCTTGAGAAATCAGCTTCACTGAATCTCCAGATTTGTCCATCTTGTCTAGTCACAGTGAAGACTGGATACCAGATTCTCAGAAGTTTTTGAGCATCGATCTGTTTGATTGTGACAAAGTAAAGCCTAGTTGACTCATCAATATTATCAATGTCCTCTCCAAAATCTTGCTCTCCACCCAGCATAGTAGAAAATACATCATTGAAACCAACGTTGGCAGACAAGTCCAATAACAACCTTGTCCCTACTGTGGAATCCGTCGGCTTTTCAACCATTGGCTCGATCATAGGACTTGTCTCCATTTCTTCTTCATCTTCTATAACAATAGCCTCAATTATTCTTTCCCGAACAGACTCCAGGGCAGAAGCTTCATTAATCACATCTTGAGCAGCTGGTTCACTTTCAACCCTTGCAGCTTGTTCAGACGTCTCAGCCATTCTCTGTCTCTTCCTCTCCCCCTCATGATGATCTGGATCATCCGGATCATCATGCCTTCTTTTATGAGAGGTGGCCTGAGATCTGCACGTCTCTTCTAAAGTAGACACCCGTTCAACAAGAGCATCCATTGAACTTTTAAGATCTTGGGTTTTGGATGTGATTAAATTGCTAACTTTTGTGAAGCTAGAAGTAACCACATCTTGAAAAGCCAAAAACTCTGAGGCTCTAACGAAAGGATTAACATCCAATTGTTGTCTTAAGAGCCCAACCAAGTCTGCATCTTCAGCGTCAGGATTTTGAGATGCCATCAATTTTGCATACAACAGCGATTTAAGTTCATCCATCATTTTCTCTTGTACCAACGGCTCAGGTACAGGCGGTGGTGATGGCGCAGATGGTTGCTCTTCTTCAATCTGTTCTTTCCCTTTCAGAAGTCTTTTCAGACTTGCAATCTGTGCATCCATGTTTTCTTGAACAGCCTTTAGGGCGCCGTCCAGATATTCCCGTGACACAAAGTCTGGTAAGCTAACACCTGGATCACTTAGATTACCAGTTGAAACAACAGTTGAAAAAACTGTTGTGCCTACGTTCAATGTTGGCATGATGGTAGCATTGGTAGGACTTACGACCTGTCCTTGTGAAATGTCAAATGACACCACTCTAGTCGTTCCAGCAAGTTCACTAAGAACTCTACTTGGAGCAACAGATGCTCTAGACTCGTGTGTACCTAGGTGTATTGGCGCTAGACTCGAGGTGCACATAATCAATGTCATAGGCTGGGGTAGCGGCCTACTTATTTCAATAACTACGTTCTCCGAATGAGAAGTAGTTAGAGAATGTGCTATATCCCCGTGTTCAATTGAAACAATTGGTTGTTGAGAACCAATTGAGTGGATGGGTGGGGTGTGCATTTGCATAGCTGGACTAGCTATGTCTTGTTCAATACCAACATTCAACGAATGAATGTCAATAGTAGATGTGGGTGCCCGGCTATGTGTTTTGGCTAGACAAGGAGCATGATATTCTTTTTGTGTTCCACTCACACCCTCACCATGTTCTTCTTCGTCCCTTTCACACATCCTCTCAACATTTTCAACTGTATCTCCCTCATCTTCAACACCTACTAGAATACGATCATATTCATCAAATTAATCTCCAAATTCTTCAACATCAAATGACAATGAATGTAGACTTGGACAAGTCTGTTGAGCAGAAATTTCTGGAAATATGTCGTTGATATCATCAACCAATGCTCCGACTGGAATATTTTGTGAAGGAATAGTTTGAGCATGGTCATCGGCTTCATCATTATTATCATCATCATCATCATCATTGTAACAACTCTGCACTTTTGGAACCTTATTACGGGATCTTTATTTGAAAACTAAGTCTTTTAGGGTTAGCCTTATCCAGAATAGGATCCTGAAGA
>NW_020201869.1:12945-14667 GCF_001531365.2 Cynara cardunculus var. scolymus
CCTTGAAATCTTGTCAAGTCGATGAACTGTATATTTTGAACCTTTGAAAAAGTGTTATTCTTAAACTGTTGCCAAGACTCGCTTACCTGTTACATTTTTCTTGTTTCCGCTTTAACGGGATGTGACAATCATGATCACCAAGAGCTGCCTCGTTGTCAGTTTCAGTATCTTCTGAACTTGAAGAAGTTGTGGAAGTACTATCAGATGAAGTACTTTGCCGATCAGACGCTCCCCCCTCCTGTTCACCCATTTCTATTTCATTTTCCCTCAGCACACTACCCTGTTCAGGTAACCCCTGTTCCTGGACTTTCTCATCTATCTCTAACACCTCTCTCACAACTGAGGCATGGGGTGATCCCGGGGCAAGTTCAACCGGTTCTGGTTGAACTATAGGATATATCACTCTCCTATAATCTATCACACACTGAGCAGTCTGATCAGCCAAGGCAATGAGCTCTTGTGGTATTTCCATTATGGAGTCCAAGTCCTCAACTTCAGTATGCTTCTGAATTCTAGACATGACGAATATCGGCCCCATTTCAGTATTGGATCTTGTAACATACAGTTTCGCAAATACGTTGCAGTTATCCCCTTTATACGTGTTTATGTGATCAAAACGTAAAATTTGGAAGCAAACCCGAATGCAATAAACTATATATGAAATAGTCGGAATCATCATACGAGGCCCGGGGTAAAACGATTGGAAAGAAACGGGTCAAAAGCATCAATATCTATGTTACAGATACATAAAAACTGACTTTTATTGGAAGATATTTTTGAGATATTTCTATTGTAAGTTGTATATTATCTATTTACGAATGCGTGAGCAAAAACCACGTCAAAAACGGAGGCCTGAGCGAAAAGTTATGCGATTTTTAGTGATTAGTGGTCAAACCGAGTTTTCAGCCGAGTCAACTCAGTCCCAACTCGTAAAACTCGGTTATACATGTTGTTTACCTTCTTTTTCACCCAAAACAGACTCTTATCTCCAAAACTTACTACCAAGGGTTATTTTGGCTTCATAGGGGTGAATCAAGGTTGTTTCAAGGGGTTTTGCTTGATTTTTATGCCAAATTCATCCTCCAATTAAGGTATAACTATTTCATTGGTAAATAACTTGATTTGAAGCTAGTTAGAGATGAAATCAATGAAACCTAATCTGAGTTATATTAGTAATATGTTGTATTTAGATTGGTTATAGCCTAACGAAGTTGTTATGATGCTTGATTGATGATTTGGAGCTTTCGAAAATGAAGAATATAGGTTGAAATTTGATTTTCTTCATTAATGGCTATTTTGGTGAAATTCTCGAGTATTGATCTTGTAATCAATAATATAAACATGGTTAGATGGTATTTTGATTGTTGGAATAAAGATTGAGTCCAAAATATAGATTTTAGCCTATTTAGTTGGTGAATTTGAACAACACCAAATCTATCCGAGATGCTGTTTTGAATGTGCGATAACTTCTTAACCGTAGCTCGGATTGCTACGATTCTGGAGATTCTAGAAAGCTTATATGTAGATCTAAACCTGTCCTTTTGACACTATTTAGAAATAAGGCTTCTAGGTTGGTTATAATTGCATCTAAAAACTGATAAAAAGTTGATTTTGTGCTGTGAATTATAGTGCCTAAAATGAGTTTAAATTAAGTTTGGTTAAGTTTTTGTTGTCGGATMYTTATGAAACTTTGGGTACATATTACAGGTGTTAAATAAGCTC
>NW_020201869.1:15351-17244 GCF_001531365.2 Cynara cardunculus var. scolymus
TCGTGATCATTGACTTCCATGGATTACATTTGTGAAGCTTTAGTAGTTAGTAGTTCCCGTTTACTCACTAAGCATTATRTKYTTACCCTTTTAGTTGTTCACATTTTTACAGGTCGTGTAGATAAGGCAAAGAACAAGCTCGAGTAGATTGAGATATTTGCTTTTGGTGCTTCCAGTAGCACGACTCTTTTGGTATTATATAATTAGTCAAATACAACTATGGATTGTAAATTATTAGTTGTCTTTTGGTTGTAATTAAAGTATCTAGATAATGGGTAGCTAATATCCTCCTTTTATATAGTTTAAGCTTTATGCGAATCTATTAAGTTTATTTTGTCCGTTTTAGGATATTTTGGAAAACAGGTGCATACGGAAACGTCTTGTAAACCAAGCGGACATTTCTTATTAGAAACTCGTAAATATTATATCCCGTTTGCTTTATAAAGGTTTAAAAATATAACTTTTGGTGGTTTGTTTATCATTTATAGAAATGAGGTATTACAAACCTTTTATCATTTATGTAAACCGGGTCTTTCAGATCTAGCCGGAATATCTTCATTCGCATTCATCATTGCCTTTATGATTAATTGTAGAAATCTCTGAAAGGGCACAAATTTTCTGGCTTTAGAAGGAAATCGCTTTGCGTTCACAAGCTCCACCAGTTCATTCCAGATAACTAGGGCATAGTCATAATTGTGCGAGAAGACTATCCCGTGAAAGAATTTGAGGAAAGAACTGTTGCAAGTATCTATCCCCGCAGTCTTGGACGTCAGACATCTGTTCAGGATGGAGAACAACAGATGCCAGATAGATGGCAGAAAAAGTCTTTTGAACTGTGTCGGGTTAATTAAGTCTGCCGAGTATCCCAACCTTTTGATGTCTAGACATAGTTGGTTATCTGTTACAAATTCTTCATATCCGGTAGAGCCTGATCCGGGGAGACGGAGAATCCTTCTTAGTCGTTTTAATGTCAGACGGCTGACATATTCATCAACTTCTCCTTCAAAGTACATGGTGTCGCCGTCTTTTGCCAGTGTAAGCGTACTCCAAAATTGTTGTAGATACACCATTGGAACAGGTGTATTGGCTGATAAGGAGTAGGCTATAGGTTGTCCTTTCAGTATTTCAGGGATGATTGGATATTCAGCTGGCATATCAAAATTAAACGCATGGTTATTTGGCTTTATTTCGAGATATTTGAATTGAGGAAAAAGGGTTTTAGAGGGTATGGGTTGATTTGATGGGTTTGGGATATTATCAGATCTGACCGAAGGAATATGAGATTCCTCGTCAGATTGTTGTTGAACATTCGTCATTTACCTGTAAACAGTTTAAAATATTAGAACGCATATTATTCAAAAAGATTCAATGAACTGAAACACAAAAAAAATTAAAACACAAAAAAAATTAACACACAAAAAAAATTAACACACAAAAAAAATACTAACACAAAAAAAAATTAACTAAAAAAATTTAAAACAAAACAAAAAAAATAAACATAAAAGAAATCTAAAAAAATAACTAACTAAAAAAAATAAAACTAAAACAAAATTAACCGGACTTCAAATCCGGTCAACAAAGAAAAGAAAAAAAATCCTAAGTCTAGAAAAAAAAATCCTAAGTCTAGAAAAACAAATCCAGACAATCATCAACCGGATTAAAGTTGATCGGAGTTTTCTCCGGTCACCTTCTCCGGTGAGAAGTCCGATCAAAACCAAAACATTTCTAAAAATACAAAAAGAAACAAAACAAATAACCAAAAATAACCGTAAAATCTAAAAAGAAACAAAGATGTTCTGACATTAGCCTAATTCTTATTATTCAAAAAATTGGTTCGAAACAGATTAAAAAATTATGATCAGTCCAAATAGTTCATCAAAGTCCATTGTAAAG
>NW_020201869.1:18234-20152 GCF_001531365.2 Cynara cardunculus var. scolymus
ATACAGATATTTGACTAAATGAATTTGAATTAAATACAATTCAATGAGTTGAATTGTTTTTAACAAAAATTCAAAATTTCAAATTTAACATACCTAACTTAGATACAAGAAAGCTGAAGCGTTTTTCGTCTAAAGCTTTCATAAATAAGTCAGCTAATTGAAATTCTGTATTTACAAAATATAGTTCAATGGATCCTTTCTCTACATGATCTTTAATAAAATGATACCGAATATCTATATGCTTGGTTTTAGTGTGTTGAACAGGATTACATGAAATCGCAATAGAACTTTTGGAATCACAGTAAATTGAAATTTTATTAAAATAGAACCCGTAGTCTCTGAGCTGTGTCTGCATCCATAGCACTTGAGAACAACAGCTTGCAGCAGCTACATATTCTGCTTCGGTAGTGGAAATGGAAACGCAATTCTGTTTCTTTGATGCCCAGCTGACTAACTTGTCTCCCAAAAACTGTAGATGTCCCGTTGTACTTTTCCTGTCCAACGTACAGCCTGCATAGTCCGCATCTGAATAAGTTGTCAGTTCAAAACTAGTATCCTTGAGATACCAGAGTCCAAGATTAGCAGTCCCTTTAAGATATCAAAAAATGCGCTTAACGGCATTAAGATGGGACTCCTTTGGATTAGACTGATATTTGGCACAAAGATGTGTTGAAAACATTATATCAGGTCTACAAGACGTCAAATACGTCAAAGAACCTATCATGCCTCGATATGTTGTAACATACACTTTTGCAAACACGTTGCAATTATCCCCTTTATACGTGTTCATGTGATCAAAACGTAAAATTTGGAAGCAAAACCGAATGAAATAAACTATATATGAAATAGTCGGAATCATCGTACGAGGGCCGAGGCCAAACAATTGGAAAGAAACGGGTCAAAAGAATCAATATCTACGTTATGGATACATAAAAACTGACTTTTATTGTAAAAGATATTTTTTAAAATGTTTCTATTGTAAGTTGTAGATTATATTTTTACGAACGTGTGAGCGAAAACCACGTCAAAAACGGAGGTCCGAGCGAAAAGTTATGCGATTTTTGGTGATTAGTGGTCAAACCGAGTTTTCAGCCGAGTCAACTCAGCCCCAACTTGTAAAAGTCGGTTATACTTGTTATTTACCTTCTTTTTCACCCAAAACAGACTCTCATCTTCAAAACTTACTACCAGGGGTGATTTTGGCTTCATAGGGGTGAATCAAGGTTGTTTCAAGGGATTTTGCTTGATTTTTATGCCGAATTCATCCTCCAATTAAGGTATAACTATGTCATTGGTTAATCTCTTGATTTGAAGCTAGTTATAGATGACATCAATGAAACCTAATCCAAGTTATATTAGTAATATGTTGTATTTAGATTGGTTATAGCCTAACTAAGTTGTTATGATGCTTGATTGATGATTTGGAGCTTTCGAAAATAAAGAACATAGGTTGAACTTTGATTTTATTCATTAATGGCTATTTTGGTGAAATTCTTGAGTGTTGACCTTGTAATCAATAATATAAACATGGTTAGATGGTATTTTGATTGTTGGAATAAAGATTGAATCCAAAATATGGATTTTAGCCTATTTAGTTGGTGAATTTGACAGCACCRAATCTAYCCRAGATGCTGTTTTGAATGTACGATAACTTCTTAACCGTATCTCGGATTGCTACGATTCTGGACATTTTAGAAAGCTTATATGTATATCTAAACCTTTCCTTAGACACCTTTTAGAAATAAGGCTTCTAGGTTGGTTATAATTGTGCCTAAAAACTGATAAAAAGTTGATTTTGAGCTGTGAATTATAGTGCCTAAAATGAGTTTAAAATAAGTTTGGTTAAGTTTTTGTTGTCGGATCTTTATGAAACTTTGGGTACATATTACAGGTGTTAAATATGCTCACTTGGTCCTTC
>NW_020201869.1:21152-22427 GCF_001531365.2 Cynara cardunculus var. scolymus
TATTAGAAACTCGTAAATATTATATCCCGTTTGCTTTATAAAGGTTTAAAAATATAACTTTTGGTGGTTTGTTTATCATTTATAGAAATGAGGTAGTACAAACCTTTTATCATTTATGTAATCTGGGTATTTCAATTTGGTATCAGAGCGGTGGTTTAAGTGAACTGGATACCAGCGAAGGTATCCGGACTTAAACCTTGTGTTGGTATCATGTAGTAAGTATGTTTTGATTTAAACGGGATATGAACTTAAGAGAAACCTAGGTGGGAATTGAGAATTTGTTATAGGATTCTATTTAATGTTATGTATATGTCGAAACTTTTAGAAAGATGGCCGACGGCGATGAAGCTAGTCACACCCCATCTAACGACAATGTAAGAGAAAATGCTCCACACTTGGATATTTATGATGATGAGGCACCGATGTCTCCTCGAAGCGAACGTTTGATGCAATGTATGACTTTATTAATTCAGCAAACGTTAGCCCAACAACGACATGACGATAGAAAGTCTGAAGATGATAAAAGTAAAGGTAAGGAGAAAGAAACRGCCGACACCTCAAAACCCAAAACCGACCAGTGTCTTTTAAAACCTTTCATGGTAGCGGTGCTACTGAGTTCTTTGGGAAGGTTGATCCGTTGGAGGCACTTGAATGGATATTGAATACTGAGAAGGTCTTTCGTATCACCCGAGTGCTATGTGATGATAAAGTGAATTATGCAATGGCCATGTTCAAAAGTAGGGCCTTGATATGGTGGAATGCTACTTTTGCAGCTTTAGGTGAAACTGAAAAAGAAGGTATGCCTTGGGAGTTTTTCAAAACTCGATTTAACAAGCAATATTGTCCAATTTATCTACAAAAACGATTGGAGAAGGAGTTTCTTGATCTTAATCAAGGAAAGATGTCAGTGGTGGACTACGAGACCGAGTTCAATCATAAAGCACAGTTTGCCATACGTTTCTTGACTATAGAACAGGAATGTGTAGACCACTTTATAGACGGATTGCGATCAGAGATTCGAGATGTCGTCGCCAATCGTGACATTTTAGAGTTTGAGAAAGCCGTGGAATCTGCACGATGGCACGAACACGATTTGACCCGCTCGGATCGCAATCCAGCTCCGCCAGCCAAGCGACCTCGAATTGAAGGTGCCATATCTGCACCAACACAACAATTTTCTAGGAATTTCAATCCGAGATACGCTCAATCCCAAGCTAGATCGCGACCTCAATCTTGGTCCCAAGCTTATAGCCTTCAGTCAAATGCTCCTCCACC
>NW_020201869.1:23931-25874 GCF_001531365.2 Cynara cardunculus var. scolymus
ATATGCTAAATTTTCGAAATATGAATTTTGGCTACGTCAGGTGCAATCCCTAGGTCATACGATATCTTGTGACGGTGTGTCGGTTGACCCGTCCAAAGTTGAAGCTGTAAAGAATTGGGAGCAACCTAAGAATGCATCTGAGATTCGTAGTTTTCTTGGACTCGCGGGTTATTATAGATGTTAGGACTGAGAAATCAGTATTAATTGTATTCGTCTTGAAAGTTTATAAATAGTCTATAATTGTAAAAAGTCAGCGTGTTTGACTTTTCTTATAGGTTTGACTTTGACCTTGTCTTTGTATGTTTGACCATATAAATAGGTTAATCTTTGTAATTAGAGTAAGAGGAGCTCAATTGTAAGATTACGTACATAATTGAGAGGTTTGACCGAAATATAAGTATTGACTTTTTCTCTCTACATTATTCTTGATGATCTTAATGCAATATCAAGATTCTGCCATGTTTGTAATGAAGATATGAAGATTGATCAGTGATTTCGACCACACAATTGGTATCAGAGATGGAATGCAAGAAATCAGATACAGAAATCAAGAAGATAAGTGTTTTTTTTTAATTTCTGAATTTTTTGTTCTTCGTGTTCTTCACGTTCTTCATCTTTTCTTTCTGTTTGATCCGATTTTGTTCATAAAATCTTGTGTTTTTGTGTTAAAAATATGATCAAAATGTTCGAAATTATGTTGTGAATCTTTGTTATTCACAAATTTTTGTGATTTGATCAACTTTTATCAAGATTTGATCGGATTTTTGTGTTTTTAATTTTTTTTTCGTGTTCTTGTTTTTTTTAAATCAGTGTTTTTGATCCATTTTGTTGTTAAATTTTTTTAGTTTTTGTGTTTTAATAGTTTTTGATCTGGTTTTATTTTGAGTTTGGTTTTATTTTTTTGTTAATTCGTCCAAAATGTCAAAGGCCCAAGTTTTATCTTTAAGCCCAATAATATTGACCGGATAAAGAGTCCGGTTACATTCAAGCGATGTTCATCATTCTTCATCGCACTGGTTTACAGAGATTCATCCTTGTATAAATTGATGACTGTTCAATCGGTATTCATCTTCACCGCACATCACTTGAGCGGAGAACGAGCGGAGAGGTAAACCGATCAACCTTGACCGGATATCTTGAGCGGTGTTCATATACACCGCACGTAGCTTGAAGGGAGAAGAGGTAAACCACACGTTTTGCACAAATCAGGTAAGTATTTTAGGTTTTCTATTTTGAGCGATTTATACCTAAACCGTTTACTTCTTGTCCGGTGTTCATCTAAACCGGTCACCACTTGACCGGATTAGGGCTCATTCATTTAGCAGGTAAGTCATCCCAAGCGGTTTAGGACTTGTACATCGAAGAATGTTGAGCGGACTTCTAATCCGCTTAATTTCATTTACCCAGATTCTTGATTCTTCATTATCTCTTGATTCATTTTGATTAATCGTTCAATACCTTGACTGTTTTGACAAGAATCAACTCAATTTTGACTGTTTTCATTGGGATTCTTAATTGGGATTCTATTTTGTGCTGTGTCTGTGTTTCATATAGTGTCCGGTGTGTATTCATGTGGTGATAGGTTTAACTTCTTATGCTGTCCGGTTTAGTTACGTGGAAGTGTTTGATTTAAACCTCAAGTATTGACAGGTTTAATATTTTGTGACAGGTTTAGCATCACATGCTGTCCGGTTTAGACTTTTAACAAGTTTATACTCTTATGCTGTCCGGTTTATCTTCAAGTATTGATAGGTTTACACTCAATCTTGACAGATTTAGGTTGTTAACAGGTCTGACACATTTGAACATATCGTTTGCTGTTTCATTAGAACAAATGGATTCATGAATGAATTGTTGTGAAACAGTGTGCTGTTGAGTGATTTGAAACAGTGTGCAGGCTTCTAGTTTCTGTTTTGCTTCATCTTGACAGCTTCTCTGCAGCT
>NW_020201869.1:31714-47719 GCF_001531365.2 Cynara cardunculus var. scolymus
TTAAAGGGAATTTGATGCAAAGATCAAGGGGGAGTAACTTCGAAAATGGCAAAAGACTCAAAAGATGAAGTGCGACTGAAGATCATTACAGAAAGATTATTTGTGTGCTACAATGACTGAGAAATGTTGAATGTGAAGATCATTTTTTCACAAAAGTTTACTGAAGACTTGTTTTCTAAAGATCCTTTGAAGATCACATTTTGTACAAGTGTTTCTGAAGATTGTTTTTGATCTACATTGCTAAAAGAGAAGATCACCGTTATTCTACATTCGAGGGGGAGAATGCTAGAATATCTATCTCAACAGTTGATTGTTTGAAGATTACAAGTTGAAGTTTCATTTGAAGAAGACATTTTGTGCTTAATGTTTCAAAGTTCAAACATGGACTCAAAGCGCAGAATTTTCTTTCAAGTCTGAATACAAAGGGGGAGAATGTTAGGACTGAGAAATCAGTATTAATTGTATTCGTCTTGAAAGTTTATAAATAGTCTATAACTGTAAAAAGTTAGCGTGTTTGACTTTTCTTATAGGTTTGACTTTGACCTTGTCTTTGTATGTTTGACCATATAAATAGGTTAATCTTTGTAATTAGAGTAAGAGGAGCTCAATTGTAAGATTACGTACATAATTGAGAGGTTTGACTAAAATATAAGGATTGACTTTTTCTCTCTACATTGTTCTTGATGATCTTAATGCAATATCAAGATTCTACCATGTTTGTAATGAAGATATGAAGATTGATCAGTGATTTCGACCACACAATAGACAATTCATACGAGATTTCTCTAAAATTGCCGTGCCTTTAACTTCGTTGACCCGGAAAGATGTCAAGTTCGAATGGGGTGAAGCTCAAGAGAATGTTTTTCAGGTGTTAAAGCTTTGTTTGTCAAATGCTCCTGTTCTAGCTTTACCAGAAGGTAGTGACGACTTGGTAGTTTACAGCGATACTTCTAAACTGGGTCTCGGTTGTGTTCTTATGCAGCGAGGCAATGTAATTGCATACGCGTCGAGACAGTTGAAAGATTATGAAAAGAACTATCCAACTCATGATCTTGAGTTGGCAGCGGTCGTTTTTGCAHTAAAATTATGGCGTCATTACTTATATGGTACCAAATGTCAACTATTCACAGATCATAAGAGTTTGAAGTATATCTTCACTCAACAGACTTTGAACATGAGGCAACAACGAGCYATGGAACTGATTAAAGACTATGAATGTGAAATTCTCTATCATCCAGGTAAAGCTAATGTTGCAGATACTTTATGCCGGAAGACATATGCAAACTCCATGTGTTATGCTATTACACATACGTCCGTGACATCCACATTAGTTGACAACATACGAAAATGGCAAGTAGAGGCTTTAAAGCCTGATCGTGTGAAACCACAGCGTATAGTTGGTTATGTTTCGTATCTGACAGATGATAGTCGAAGACTTAAAGTCTTCAAGGACTGTGTTTGGATTCCAAAACTCGGTGGTATTCGGGAATTGGTATTATCTGAAGCACATAAGTCGCGAATGTCCGTGCATCCGGGCAGTACAAAGATGTATTACGATTTGAGATCTGAATATTGGTGGCCGGGAATGAAGTGTGATATCGGCCGATATGTGGAACAATGTGTTACGTGTTCGCAGGTTAAAACTGAACACCAAAAACCTTATGGTAGCCTTCAACCTCTCGATATACCGGTGTGGAAATGGGAGGAACTTACAATGGATTTCGTTACAAAGCTACCGAAGACGTTTCATCAGCACGACAGCATCTGGGTTGTCGTGGATCGTTTAACCAAAAGTGCTCACTTTCTGCCTGTTCGAGAGTCGTATTCTATGGATAAATGGGCACAAATTTATATCGACGAGATTATTGCACGACATGGTGTTCCTCTGAAGGTAATTTCTGATCGAGATTCTCGATTTACTTCAAAATTTTAGGCCAGTTTACAACGAGAACTAGGGACACACGTGGCATTGAGCACAACCTACCATCCTAAACTGATGGCCAGTCCAAATGCATGATACAGACGTTAGAAGATATGTTGCGTACGTATATCCTTGAGTTTGGTGGTAGTTGGGATATGCATCTACCATTTGTTGAATTTTCATACAACAACAGCTATCACTCGACTATCGGTATGGCGCCTTTTGAGGCTTTTTATGATCGTAAATGTCGAACTCAACTGTGTTGGCGTGAGACGGGTGAGAAAGTGCTTGCAGGACCCGAAATGATTCAAATTACGCATGATAAGATTCAAGTTATTCGGGAAWGGATGAAAGCCGCTCAGGACAGACAGAAGTCGTACGCCGATAATCGTTGACGACCAATTGAATTCACCGTGGGCGACATGGTTATGTTGAAAGTTTCCCCTTGGAAGGGTATTCTACGATTTGGTAAGCAAGGTAAGCTTAGTCCACGTTTCGTTGGACCATTCAAAATCATTGAACGTATTGGCAAACAAGCATATCGACTTGAACTTCCAGAAGAGCTGTCTGGTATTCACGATGTATTTCATGTTGGATATCTTCGAAAGTTTTTGGGTAAGTATGATGAAACAATTCCCTTAGCTGAGGTGAAGATTGACGAACGACTKAGATATATTGAGGAACCAGAAGAAATTCTATACGAAAGAACGGCAAATCTTCGGAACAAGACAATCGATTTGGTATTGGTGAAATGGAAGCATCATGTGGTCCGAATTGCACGTGGGAGAACAAAGAACAAATGCTTGCCAAATATCCCGAGCTATTCGATAAATGAAGATTCCGAGGACAGAATCCTCAAAAGGAGGAGGTAGTTGTAACATACACTTTTGCAAATACGTTGCAATTATCCCCTTTATACGTGTTTATATGATCAAAACGTAAAATTTGGAAGCAAACCCGAATGCAAAAACTATATATGAAATAGTCGGAATCATCGTACGAGGCCCGGGGCAAAACAATTGGAAAGAAACGGGTCAAAAGCATCAATATCTACGTTATGGATACATAAAAACTGACTTTTATTGGAAGATATTTTTTGAAATATTTCTATTGTAAGTTGTATATTATCTCTTTACGAACGCTTAAAGCGAAAACCACGTCAAAAACGGAGGTCCGAGCGAAAAGTTATGCGATTTTTAGTGATTAGTGGTCAAACCGAGTTTTCAGCCGAGTCAACTCAGCCCCAACTTGTAAAAGTCGGTTATAATGTTATTTACCTTCTTTTTCACCCAAAACAGACTCTCATCTCCAAAACTTACTACCAGGGGTGATTTTGGCTTCATAGGGGTGAATCAAGGTTGTTTCAAGGGGGGTTTGCTTGATTTTTATGCCAAATTCATCCTCCAATTAAGGTATAACTATTTCATTGGTTAATCTCTCGATTTGAAACTAGTTATAGATGACATCAATGAAACCTAATCTGAGTTATATTCGTAATATGTTGTATTTATATTGGTTATAGCCTAACAAAGTTATGATGCTTGATTGATGATTTGAAGCTTTCGAAAATAAAGAACATAGGTTGAACTTTGATTTTATTCATTAATGGCTATTTTGGTGAAATTCTTGAGTATTGATCTTGTAATCAATAATATAAACATGGTTAGAKKRTATTTTGATTGTTGGARYAAAGRTTGAATCCAAAATATGGATTTTAGCCTATTTAGTTGGTGAATTTGACAGCACCGAATCTATCCGAGATGCTATTTTGAATGTGCGATAACTTCTTAACCATAGCTCGGATTGCTACGATTATGGACATTTTAGAAAGCTTATATGTAGATCTAAACCTGTCCTTTAGACACCTTTTAGAAATAAGGCTTCTAGGTTGGTTATAATTGTGCCTAAAAACTGATAAAAAGTTGATTTTGAGTTGTGAATTATAGTGCCTAAAATGAGTTTAAATTAAGTTTGGTTAAGTTTTTATTGTCGGATTTTTATGAAACTTTGGGTACATATTACAGGTGTTAATTAAGCTCACTTGGTTCTTCCAAAGTGACCGTTGGACGATGTTTAGACGTATATGGACGTAGAGCCTAAGTTGGCTCGATTTTGAGTATCGAAAAGCACTGTGAGTTTATGGGGCTACTTAACTTGTTATTTGCTAGACATGTGTTATCTATTTGTTACTTTCTTCCACACTCATCTATGTTATGTCTCCTTATCAATTTCAAGAGATTATTGGCTATTGCACTCTGTCCTTCTATACGTCCTACTCGGTGGTTACTTTGTGTTTCACCCGGGGAGGCACGCTTAAGCCCATATTAGCTGAGATTACTCGGGTATGATGCGTATTTGACCATGTTAGAGTCCGCTCATTTTGCCCACTGTCCGGGATAGGTCGGGTGGGAAGATCATTCCACTGCCCGGGATAGCTCGGGTGGTATGAAATCTATGATATATATTGTTGTGCTTGCCACGACCGGGATAGCTCGATAGCAGTACATATCAATTATTGACCTTCACACGATCTAGTTGCATACTTTGATATTCAGATGTATGATTCTCGAATGATGATTACTTATTACATGATTTACATCATTCGTGATCATTGACTTCCATGGATTACATTTGTGAAGCTTTAGTAGTTAGTAGTTCCCGTTTACTCACTAAGCATTATGTGCTTACCCTTTTAGTTGTTCACATTTTTACAGGTCGTGTAGATAAGGCAAAGAAYAAGCTCGAGTAGATTGAGATCTTTGCTTTTGGTGSTTCCAGTAGCACGACTCTTTTGGTATTATATAGTTAGTCGAATACAACTATGGATTGTAAATTATTAGTTGTCTTTTGGTTGTAATTTAAGTATCTAGATAACGAGTAGCTAATGTCCTCCGTCTTGTATATAGTTTAAGCTTTATGCAAATCCATTAAGTTTATTTTGTCCGTTTTAAGATATTTTGGAAAACAGGTGCTTACGGAAACGTCCTGTAAACCAAGCGGACATTTCGAATTAGAAACTCGTAAATATTATATCCCGTTTGTTTTCTAAAGGTTTAAAAATGTAACTTTTGGTGATTTGTTTATCATTTATAGAAATGAGGTATTACAAACCTTTTATCATTTATGTAATCTGGGTCTTTCATATGTTTTCTGATCAACAGCTTTTCCAGTAGGATCAACATGGATTTTCGTTCCATGAGCCATAATGAACAATTTTCCATATTAAATTTCTTTAGGATATCTAAAATATATTTTTTTTGACAAATAAAGATACCCGAAGATAATTGTTTTACTTGAAGACCTAAAAAGAAGTTCATCTCACCCATCATACTCATTTTAAAACGGGAAACCATCAAGGCAGAAAAGTTTTTACAATATTTGGGGTTTGTGGATCCAAATATTATGTCGTCTACATAAATTTGTATCAAAATAATATCAGACTTCTCCTTTTTAATAAAGAGGGTTGTGTCAATATTACCTTTCGAGAAGTATGACTTTACCAGAAACTCTGATACCAATTGAGATTCCCAAAATCATACAAACATGATCAAGATCTTCAAGAAATAAGATGAAGAGAGAGTAGATCACCAAAAGTCTCTTGATTAATTGAGAGAGAAATTACAATGCTAATTTCATATTACAATTGCTAATGACTTGCTTAATGACAATT
The DNA here is from genome assembly GCF_001531365.2 of Cynara cardunculus var. scolymus. Classification (NCBI taxonomy): domain Eukaryota; kingdom Viridiplantae; phylum Streptophyta; class Magnoliopsida; order Asterales; family Asteraceae; genus Cynara; species Cynara cardunculus. The sequence continues at coordinate 37,306 of NW_020201869.1, forward strand.
ACGAAGGAAAATACTATTTATACTAAGGAAGAAATAAAACTACACTATTACAAAACATGTAAAGTATGGAGAGCTTGAATACAACAATAAAGCTCATACTTGAACCCAACATTATCTTATTTGAATGATGTTGTCTCATGTACAGGTGAGAATGCAACACCCTCCGATGTGGATAAGAGCACAACAGATAGTCCGGAATCACAAGGGAAGTTGTATGAGAAAAGGCTTTGTAAGAGTATTGATCGTAAACATGATTTTGAAGGTATTTATGATGCCGATCATGAAGGGAAAGGATCGACAACCAAATCTCTAAAAATTCCAAAACTTGAAAAGTGATATTCTTGATTTTGATGGACAACTATATTCAACCTTGTCTTTGGTATGTCTTTTGTGGTTGGATTTTGTTTTGAACACAAATTTCTGAATTGGTACTATTATTCTGTTATATGCTTTGTTTGTTATTTTTTTTGGATTTATTATTAAAATTATTTGCATGAGCACATAATTGTGTACGTTTTTGTTGGGTTTAATGATGTGCTTTAATGTTGTATTCAAGCAAGTTTCTCCTATTTTTTAATAGTTAGTCTTTTAATGCTTTCTTAGTATATATAGGATGTTTAGAGATGTAATTAGTGTTAAGCTAATCACTTTGTAATTACTCTCAAGATTTTAATTCAAATACTAGGGTGAAATTCTATCTCTACTTTGATGATATTCTTGATTAGAGATTATCTGATTCTAGTGATATTTGGGAATTACAATTAGTATCAGAGCATAGGAGCAACAATTTGTTTGAAGGATTGCACGATTTTTGAGGATTTACACACAAATTTTTGGATTTTTTTTACTGTTCATCACCTGTGTTCTTGACAAAATTTTAATTTTTCTACCTTAATCTCATGAATATTGTGTTTTAGATGTTAAAATTCTGATTACTAAGTTCGCGATGATGATCTGAACATCATTAATTCACAAGTTTTTGCAATTTGATCAAGATTTGAAGTGATTTTTGAAATATTTTGGATTTTACGAAAACCGACTGTTCTTACAAAGTTCATAATTTTTTCGAGTTTTGATCCACTTTTGGTGAAAATTTGATAAAAATTGTGTTTTTGCTTAAAGATAAATAGGAGACTAGCTTGTTTGGTTTAGGTTAATTCGTATAGTGCATTGTGCGATTTGTGACTTGTGATCAACATACTTGTGCGATTTTGTCATAATCCGAATAGACTTTGTTGAACCCAGATACTCTTAATTTGACAGAAACACAGTTTATGTAAGAGTATCTTACATAAACTGTGTTTCTGTCAAATTAAGAGTATCCGAATAGACCAAGTTACAACTCCAAGACCCAGAGCCTCTGCATAGTACATGCAGAGCTTTTGTATGTTCATGCAGAGCTTCTGGCTACCTTCTCCATGGAACGCGCGCATGTTAGCCTAGACATTCTCGCAAGCATCTAACAGATTCGAGGCAGCTTCACCAAGTCTGCTCCACCTTTCAAGGGAAGTCAAAGATAAGGACGCAGACAAGTCAGCTCAGAGTTTTAAGCCTATTTTATAGCATAGTTTGTTAGACCTAGGCATATATAAGGAGGCTTCCGCCTCAGGTTTAAATAACCTGAAGGAGCTGACTTATACTATACGCAAGTTTTGTGAGATTACGTTTTGCTTTAATTGTTCTTCAACTTTTCAATAAAAGCATTCGACATATTCAAGTCATTCAACTGTTTTTAATTTCACTTTGAATATTTCGTCTAATCATTCTTGATACACTGTTAGCTGTTCATTCTCATTATTTAAACTGTGTTTTCATCAAATTAAGGGTATCTGGGTTCAACAATTGGTACTAGAACTGCTAATCAAATTCATTGATTAGTCGATCGATATCCGACTTATTCTACTCCTAATTCTTTTGATTATTCGTTTTAAAAGGATTTTCACTCATATTTTTCATCAATTTTAAAACGTTTGCATTTATGTAATCTAGAAATCATTTTTCTGTCGATTATCCATCTCGTCAAATTTTCTTCTCAAAAATTTTGATCTAAAATGTCGTCTCAATCGTGGAACTCCATGTATAGTGTCGGTTCCGTGACAAAACCTCCGACTCTCATTAGGAAAGAATATCCCAATGATAAATTTTTATGAGGGTCTAGATCTAGAACTTTACGAGTCAATTCTAAATGGCCCATATGTCCCTACTACCATCATCCTTCGTATTCCTACTGCTGGTGATACGGTTGAGGTACCTGCCAGGCGAGTACCCAAACTTCATCGTGACTGGAACGATGAAGATAAACGCAGAGTGGAAGTGGATCAAAATGCCAAAAGACTTTTGATCATGGCGCTTCCCAACGAGATTTTCCAATCTCTCGATGCGTGTGACTCCGCCAAGGATTTGTGGGATCAACTGGCTAACCAGTTGGAAGGAGGCATAAAGATGAAAAAAAAAATCATCGTGCCCAATGTATGAAAGAATACAACAGCTTCCAGGAACTTCCCGATGAGTCTTTAAAACAGACTTATCCCGCTTTAATACTCTGATCAACAAATATCGCAAAAGTGACGTGATTAGAAGTCAAGATGAGAACAACATGCTCTTCTTGAAGAGATTCAACGCAGAGTGGAGAAACCTGACGATGTCCCTCCAGGCGAACCAAGATCTGGAGCAATGGACGTTGCATGACGTTTACGGGACTCTGTAGGCTCAAGAGCAAGAGGTGCAGAAGGCCAAGGTCGCTCTGGGTGGACCTCTGGCTCTTGTCTTTGATTCAAAAGAGACAGGATCAAGCCAGCCACACAGAGAACAAAGACCCAAATAAGAGAGGAGAAAAGGGAAAAAAGGCTCTCATCTTGGAAAGTGATGAAGAAGATAGAGCTTCTAGCTCTGAAGACGACGATATAAATGCCTTTGCACAATCCTTGGCCCTGATCACCAAGGAATTTCAAAGGACGTTTGGGAAGAAGGTCTTCGATAAAAGAGGAAGATAGAATGATCGAAGCAGAGGCAGATCCTTTAAAAGAAGGAACCCTCCATCTGTTTCCAACAAGAAGGAGGAAGAGCCATCAGACCAGAAAAAGTAAGGTGTTCGATGCTTTAGATGTAGGAAGATGGGGCACTACTCCAAAGAGTGCAGAGGACCTTTAGTGAAAGATGAACTATACTATAAAAATAAGTACAAGTACAATCGATCACAAAGAAGCCTCATGGCAGAACAGGAGAATTGGGTCTCTGACTATTTGTCTGAAGAAGAAGTAGACCAAGCGAAATTTTGTGCGATGGCTGTCGAGAATGACAGAGAAGAGTTTAGATCTGACTCCGACTCACAGGTATGTTCCATCTCTGGATATTCTGACTTTGACCTAGAAGAGAGTATCTCTGCTTTGACTAACGACTTCATCAATCTACAGCAAAAGCTCTCTGTCAAAAAATCCAAAAGAAAATCTTTGGAAAAAGAAAAACTATTTTTTGAACGAGAGACGGAGCTGCTAACTGTAGAAAAACAAGAATTATCAGTGGAAAATGAAAAACTTTTACAAACAAAACAATCCACTGAAACAAGTCTTAAAACAGAGTTTAATTAAAAGCGGCAATTAAGAAGAAAGAAACAGAGCTTCTAGAAAAGGAAAGAGACAGATTAAACTCTGAGGCCCTAAAAGACTATTCTTAAAAGAAAAGGGAGTTCCTACACCAGAGCTTTCAAAGAAAAGAGCTCTTGATTAAGAAATATCAAGATGCTTAGCAGGTGTACGAAAAAGTAAATTCTCAACAGGATAGAGAAGGGATAGGTTATACAAACCTAGACCTCACCTAGAAGAAGAAAAATACTCTTGAATCAGTGCTTAGGTTGGGCGAGAAACAAAAACCAGATTTTCCTATTTTGCATACAGCTTCACCATTCAAAAGATGTAGGCGTGAAAGTGGAGTCAGAGCTCCAAAGTTGAAATTTAAAAATATCTCTTACTCTTCAAAATGTGTGCCGCAAGTTGATTTAAAATGCATACAGAAGACAAACGAGATTTTTTGTTTTGGCTCTACAAATCTCAAACATCTTAAGACTGAGAGTGAGGTTGTCAAACCTGAATCCGATGAAATCAAGAGTTCATCACAGAAAATTTTCTTAAAACTCTGGATCCAAAAATATTGGATGACTGCACAGAAATGATAAGACAGGTTTTCGAGCAAGACTTGCTTGAGACCTTGAACTATCCAACTAAAGGTCATGCAGATTCTTTTGAGTGTAACTCCTCAGATACTTTTAAAAGTTCCACAAAACAAAAGACGGACGACGTTTCTAGCTCATGCATACGAGAATCTCAAGTTCTTAATGATACTTCTGTATTTCGATATTCACACAAGGATTTTCTTGACTCTGACTCTGAGTCAGAGGTGGACTCGTTTAAAGAGCAAGTTAAGAAAGAGGTCATAGTCAATGAACCAGAGGTTGCAAATCCTCCTATAGAGAAAAAGATTCTCCAAGGTTTTGGTCGCGTAAGCATGACGACAAGTGCTAAATCCACTCTCAAGTTTGAATACAGGGTTAAGAGTACAAAGTCTGTTTCTTCTGCATCAAAGGGCTCAATTTCCAAATCTAAGCCGATTAAATTCATTTCGGAACAGAAGGAAAAATCCGCTGGATGCTCTAATATTAATTCCTCTGTTTCAGAAAGGCCTCTGAAGGCCAAAGGAGTAGGGAAGAAGAAATCAGAGAAGACTCATTCATTGCAAAAATAATCTGATCTAGACAGGAAGTTTGTTAGAACTACCAATGCTAGGAATGATTGTAATAATTTGTTTTTTAAATCTAATAAATCATTTTGCCATTCAAAATGTGTTCATAATTGTGAATGTTTTGCTCTGCTGCATAAGTTAAAGCAGCACTTCTCTGACCCTAACTGTCTTCTCTATAGGTCATCAAGGACTAAATCCAAGAAGACTCAGAAGAGAAAGAAGGCTCCTAAAGCCAAGTCTGGTAACTCAGGTGAAGAGACGAAGCCTCTCCCAAAGCCTAAAAAGCTATCCTCTGTCCCTAATCATCGAGGACCCATTATGAAATGGGTACCTAAATCTCTATAATTTGTTTTGAAGAAGCCGCATGTGGTCATTTGGTATCTTGACTCCGGATGCTCAAGACACATGACCGACAATAAGAGGTTGCTTTCCTCATACAGAGAGAATATTAGAGGAATAGTGACCTTTGGGGATAACTTGCAAGGAGAAATAAAGGGATATGGAGATCTACTACAAGGTAAGTTTTATGTCTCTAAGGTTGCTTATGTCTCTGGGCTTAAACATAATCTCTTGAGCATAAGTCAACTATGTGATTCTGGCTACAATTTCAAGTTCCAAAAGGAAGCTTGCTCCATTCTGTCAGAGTCAAGTCAGGAGTTGCTAAGAGCCAAGAGAAAGGGCAATCTCTATCTCATGAACTTCTCACCAAGAGATAATTTAGAGACTCTTTGTCTCGTGTCTCGCAAGTGTGAAGAAGTGTGGCTCTGGCACCACAAGTTGTCTCATCTCAATTTCCAAAATATAGAGAAGCTTGTGAAGAATAATCTGGTTGACGGACTTCCTATCATAAAGTTCGAAAAGGACCATATCTGCTCTGCATGTGAAATGGGAATGCTCAAAAGAGCATCCCATAAAACTAAGACAGATGAGTCCTGTGTCAGACCTCTGCATATGCTTCATGTGGATCTTTGTGGTCCAATCTTTGTGCAGAGCTTATCTAGTATGAAGTATATCTTAGTCGTAATTGATGAATACTCACGATATACTTGGATTGAGTTTGTAAGGCAAAAATCAGATGTCCCAGAGCTACTAATAAAGCTGATGACCAAGATCCAAGTACTTCTACAGAGCAAAATCCAAAAGCTGAGAAGTGATAATGGAACAGAGTTTAAGAACGCCAAGATTGATGCGTACTTGGACACAGAGGACATAACTCAGAACTTCTCTGCATCAAGGACACCATAATAAAATAGTGTGGTAGAAAGAAAGAATCGAACTCTGGTCGAAGCAACAAGAACCATGCTAGCCAGCTCTGGTCTTCCAACCCATTTTTGGGCTGAAGCCATCTCGACCGCTTGCTTTATTCAAAATAGAGCAATGGGGGTAAAGAGGCATATGAAGACACCTTATGAACTAATCAACCAAAGAAAGCCTAACGTTAAATTTTTACATGTCTTTGGTTGCAGATGCTTCATTCTGAATGATCGAGATCAACTTGGCAAGTTTGATAAGAAGGCCGATGAAGGCAATTTCCTTGGTTATTCCACAAAGGCCAAGGCATACAGAGTCTTCAATCAACGAACCAAGACGGTCATGGAAAGCATCAACATCTCGTTCGATGATAAAGAACATGTGACTTTAGAGTACCTCAGCTCTGGACTTGAGCTTAACAAGCAGACTTTCAATTCCTAAATGAAGTCAAGGGAATTGGAACTCAAGCTATTATTTGAAGACTTCTATGGCGATGAAGACATGTATGTACATGCATTAAGAGATGAATCTGCGAGTGTAAGTGAAGAACCACAAATGACAAGTACATTTGATTCTGGTCCTTCACACACCTCTCCTTCCTCTGGAGATCATGCCAATCCACAACCAGAGCAAACAAGTTCTGCATTAGAGCCCAGTCTCGTAGAGCCAGAGCATAATACCTCTGTTTCTGCACCTGGTTCCTCTGTACCATCATCCGAGGGGGAGCAAGCAGAACCTTCTTCACCATCATCGAGCTCAATACCAAATATGCCTGTGGAACATGATCAAACGTCCCCAACCTTTGTATCTGCTCCAAGAACAAGATGGACAAAAGATCATCCTCTTTACCAGATCATTGGTAAACCTTCAAGCGGTGTAAAGACAAGGGCTGCCACAGCTAATGAATGTTTATTTGTAAACTTTCTAAGCATGGTAGAGCCTAAGATAGTCCATGAAGCCCTACAAGACCCCAGTTGGGTCGACGCCATGCAAGAAGAGCTCCAACAATTCGAGGGGAATAAAGTATGGACTCTTGTACCTTTGCCAAAGGATAAAATTGCACTTGGCTGTAAATGGATTTTCAGGACCAAGAAGGATGAGGATGGGATCGTCGTAAGAAATAAAGCTAGGCTCGTAGCAAAAGGCTATTGCCAGGAAGAAGGCATAGACTATGACGAGACCTTTGCGCTAGTAGCAAGGCTGGAAGCTATATGCTTGTTCTTAGCCTTCTCTGCACATAAAGGATTCAGAGTCTATCAAATGGACGTTAAGTAAGCCTTCTTGAATAGTAAGCTGAAGGAGGAAGTCTACGTTCAACAACCTCCGGGGTTTGAAAGCTCCGCACACCTAGAGTACGTCTACTTCTTGGACAAAGCTCTGTATGGACTTAAACAAGCACCTCGAGCCTGGTATGAACGTCTCTCATCTTTTCTCGTGTCTAATGGTTTTGAAAAGGTAAAATCGATACTACTTTGTTTATTAAGAGGTATAAAGGTGAGATGCTCTTAGTACAAATCTATGTGGACGACATTATCTTTGGTTCAACGAACCAGAGGCATTGTGATAAGTTCTCTGCATTGATGAAGAGTGAGTTTGAAATGAGCATGATGGGAGAATTAGCATTCTTCCTCGACTTGCAAGTAAAACAGAGGGAGGATGGTATCTTTATTAGCCAAGCTAAGTATGTTTCAGACATATTAAAGAAATACCAACTCCATAACTCTTTCACTATGAGAACACCAATTGCTACAAGAACTAAGCTTGACACAGATCCATCTGGAAAACCGGTGGATGTTAAGACTTACCGTGGAATGATTTGATCACTACTATACCTCACAGCTAGTAGACCAGACATTATGTTTGCCACATGTCTTTGTGCTCGTTTTCAAGAAAATCCTAAGGAATCTCACCTTTTGGCTGTGAAAAGAATCTTTAGATACCTTAAAGGGACTCAATTTCTGGGTCTTTGGTATCCAAAGTATTCTGGTTTTGATCATATTGTGTACACATACTCTGATCGTACAGGTTGTAAACTTGATCAAAAGAGTACATCAGGGAGCTGCCAATTACTTGGAGACAAGCTCATAAGCTGGACCTCAAAGAAGCAGAACTGCGTCTCTACTTCCACAACTGAAGCAGAGAATGTAGCTGCAACCAGTTGCTGATCCGAAGTGATATTGATGAAAACTCAACTGAAAGACTATGACGTAGAGTTTGAGAATATTCCAATTCTGTGTGACTCAGAAAGTGCTATCGCAATCACACCCAATCCTATACAACATTCCAAAACAAAGCACATCGATGTTCGATATCATTTCATCAAAGACCATGTAGAGAAAGGTATGATTGAAATGTTTTTCGTTAGTACAGATTTACAACTTGCTGATATTTTTACAAAAGCTCTTGATGAAAAGAGATTTAATTTTCTGGTTAGCAAGTTGGGTATGCTAAATCTTTCCAACTAAGCCAGAGCTTTTGTATGTACTATACAGAGCCTCTGCATCACTTTATGCATACATCTTTTTTTTTGTTGTTTTAGTGTATTGATCCATGAGACAGAGCCTCTGCATAGTACATGCAGAGCCTCTTGCTCAAGTCCTAGTTGTCTTGTGATACAGAGCCTCTGTATAGTACATACAGAGCCTCTGTACCTTGGTTCTTATGCATGTGCAATACTTATCACATATGATCCAAGCATAGTTCAAGGGGGAGCATATAAGAAGAGCTCAAGTCAAGGGGGAGCACAAGATCATGTCACACAGAGCCTCTACTTCAAAACTTTTATGATTATAGGACAGAGCCTCTGTATGTACTATACAGAGCCTCTGCCTCTAAACATAGCTAGTTTTCTACACAGAGGAGATGTATAAGTTCAATCACGAGTCTCTGTATGAGATCCTAAGGTATGTTATTTTTCTCTTCATGTAGTACTCAGGTTCTTTTCAAAATCTCTATTTTACACAAACCAGAGTATTTACACTTGTTAAAATTTTGTTTTGAAAATTTAAAATATAATAATTTATTAAGAAGGCGTACGATTCTTTTTTTTAATATTTTTAATAACTGTCATTTAAACAAAGCGTCACCGCCTGTGAGCTTAATTTTTCAAACATGGGAGGCGCCACTTGCAGCTGGCAGTCCACGTGGCGCTCCCCCACAGAAACAAAAACCGCTTCAGTTTAACCTGACGATTGGGGCGCAAATTACTCGATTGTTTTTTATTTTTCTATTTAAACAAATTTTTTACCCCCAATTTCTTTTTACTCTTTCAAAGAAATTAAAGAGAACTCGTCATCTTCAACCTCCAAACCTCCATTATTCCTTCTCCAAGGTTTCAAACCAGTTCCTGGAACTCCAATCAGTAATCGAAACTTCATCTCGTTTGTCAAGTAAGTCTTATTAATCCTTTTCTTCACCCATTTTAAGAATCAAGAACTGATTCTTGAAACCCTAGCTTTCTTCAAACCTTTCTTTTTCACCCAAAAATCTGTAACTATGTCATCTTCCAAGTCTGGAAATTCCCAAACACACACCACAACCCACAAAACTGTTGAGGAAACCAGTCAAAACTTGGTTCCTCTTCCAATCAAACCCAATAACCATGCCCTCCACCTCTCTCTTGAAAATTTCAACCAAAAATACCACCCAATCATCAACATCCTCCAAAACCACTTTCTAAACCCTGCTTTGACAAACACGGATGACCTTGTACCTGAAAGGTATATCCAAGAATTGTGGTAATCTTGCGCCATTACTGACTCTCAAAGAGGAATCGTTGGAGATTTTTATGTCTCATCCTCAAAGGAATTCATCACTGTTCGCATATCCAGGTCCATGTTTTCCCGTGTTCTTGAAATCCCAACCAAAATAGACCTAGGGCTTGCTGAGTACACCCCTCTCCAATCTGGGTACGAGATCGTGGCGTTCTTGAAATTTTTGGGGTACAACAAGGCAATCCAGTACCAATCACAATATCATCGTCAATACCTACCTCCAATGTGGAATACACTGTTCACATTGATCAATAGATCACTGACAGAGAATATTGGGAGCCTCGACATGTGCTCCACGAACATTCTGCAAATACTGTATGGCATCATCTTCGATCTATCTCTGGATTACTCCTTGATACTCTACACAGAGTTCAAGGTTTGATAGGATCGATTAACTCAGTTATGGATATTAATCAAATACTCTGGATGATCTTTAAACATTAACAGTGCAGCGGAAACAGTAAGAACAAACAGAGTAAACAATTAATAAAGAACACAGTTGATGAATGATGAACAATGAGAGAGTAGCTTCAAATGATTTTCAATTGATTGAAAATGTTAACAATACAATATGGAAGCGCACTGAATTACAAGGGCCTAAGCTGCTATTTATACTCGTTCCTAACGGCTTTTCAGACATGACCTAGACGTACAAA
>NW_020201870.1:0-18735 GCF_001531365.2 Cynara cardunculus var. scolymus
CTTGGTCTTTACACATGTCGATGATGTATCAGCGACTGTCCTTCCTGATACTGAGACACGCACCATAGGACCTGAGGTTGCTCCTCTCGACGCTCCTCAGCATACGAATGTCCATCCTCTCGGGGACATCTTTGCTCCCACCAGTGACACTCCTTTTGATGTCACTAAAGGCCCCTCAGATATTCCATCTTTCTACCCCTTCATTTCTTCTAACCTTGAGCCTTKAGYTMACACTTCTTCTTTTGCAGGTCCTTCTTTGATGCATCAGCCTGATGCTCAAGAAGTGGAAGAGGGAGAAAGAGAGAAAGATGATGGAGGAGATGAGGATGTCGATGATGACTATGACATGGCATCAGATATCAAACTTCTCCTTCCAGCCGTTGATACCGTTATCTACAGGGTCAAAAAAGTTCACCAAGAGATGCCCCGCCAAGGTAATCTTGATGCGAACTTCCTAGCCCTCCAGGCGGACGTTCAAGAAGTTTAGAGTCAGCTCCAGACTCTCCAAGAAGCTGTCCATGCCAACAACGACGCCATTGCTATTCTTCACAGCAGGGCTGACGATGCTCAGGTGATTGCTGATCAGCAGCTTGGACTTCTTCAGCAAATCCTGGATGTTGTCCGTCAACCAGCTCCAGTGAGTGCACCATCTTTTTCTGCCGATGATCGTGCCCAGCTCCATGAGACGCGTGAGGCAACGACAACTCTAGCCAATGTTTGCAAAGGCTGGAGGATTCCATGGTTCTCCAGCGACAGCGCTTGGACGAACTCTCTGGCTAATTCTCTCAAGTCTTAGCCAGAGAGGGGGAGATGAGGTCCAACGCTGGTGGATCATCAGATGCTGCTCCTACAGCTTCTCAGGCTGTTGGTCCAGTATCAACTTCAGTTGCAGTTGAAGTCGAGGCTGTTGAAGCTGAAGCAGTTGATGCTCCTGTAATCACGTCCACCGAAGCTGCTCTAGCTGAGGTTGACGAAGCCATCCCTAGGGATGATGTCCATACCTTCACTATTGCTGGTGATGATGATGATGATGATGATGATGAAGACGATGATGAACCTGTCATTCCAGACACTGGAGATGATTTAGATGGTGACGACGACGATGATGATGAAGATGACTTTACCATCAAGTTCCAGAAACCATCAACCATCACCATAGCTATTGCCCTCGAGGAAGCTCAATCCCAGGGGGAGCAAAGACAAGGAGAATCGACTATATCAGAGCACCAGGACTCCAAGTCGAAAGACAAGGCGGTGATCACTTTAGAGTATCAACTTCATATCCCTTCAACAACCTGTGGTCGACTGGAGTGGGTATCTGATCAACCCAGCTCTTATGCTTCAACAGACCAGTAGATGTCTCAGTTTAAGGAGTCGTTCGACCAGACTAGAGTAAAAATTCCTCTTCGTACCTCTAGTGGTGGTGAGTTTGACTTCCTTTCTAAAGCTGAAAGACTCGAGGCAGTAAGGGCTGAAGAAGAGCTAAAGCTTCAGAAGAAGCAGACTGAAGACAGCTTAAAGCTGGCCAAATCACTAGTTGCTAAAGTCCTTCCCAAGAAAAAGTCCAAGAAAACGGTGAGTGCTGTCCAAGCCCAAGCTAAACTTCTTTCTATGGCAGAAGATGAACGCAAGAAGAAGCTAAAGCTAGCAGACAAGGATAAGCAATGGAGCGAAGCAAAGCTGAAAAAGAGACTAAGTCCCCGCCCAATCATCAGCGTCAGCATCAGCGAATGATCTAAAGACGGTGGAACACTGGTCTCAATGCTCATCACCAGGGACAATCTTGATGCCGTTACCGAGTACCCTTCCTACCTTGGCCGCTATGGATACAGCAAATGGATGGAGATCAGACAAGCCATTCAGCAATCCAAGTCGAGACACAAGAMACTTATCGATGACATCATCAACGAGCTCATCAAAAGGATGTCCAGGTATGTTAAGGTCCCTGACAGACCAACTCTGAAGAATGGTGGGAAGAAGAAAATAAAGCTCTCTGATTCTAATGAAGGACCATCCCTAAGGAACAAACATGAAACAAAGTTCTCCTTAGATGAAGTCCTGAAAGGTCATATGAGTGTCGACATTTCTATGTTGAATCTTGACTTGCCAGATAAGGGTCCCTATACACCCAACTCTGTGCATTTTAAACCTGAGTTAGGAGTTATATTCCTTGACTATGAAGGTGAAGTCAGATTTCAGAGAATGTCAGAGCTACRTCTATGTCCAATGRATCACTTGGTDTATCTYTTGCTCTGGATAGATGATAGCATGCCTGGAAGAGTCGTCGATCTGAAGATACGAAGGGAATTCCTACGTCGAAGAAACCTTGGTGAAAATGTACCTGATTACATAGATCTAAGTGTTATAGAAAAAGGTTCTCTTTGTAACTACAATTCACTTTTCCTTGTAAATCTTTTTCTATATCTTCTTTCATTAATTGTATTTACATTCTGTAAATTCTGAACATGTACTGTAATACTTGTATTATTTCCATTGATTAATAAAATGAGTATTCCATCTTCTCTATCAATATATATTTTAAATTTGAAAATATTGTGTTTGTATTCATCCCCCCTTCTACAAACTGTTTCTATTCTTGTAGACCCTTACGGGACCAACATATGCCTCTAGTTGAACTGTTGAAGAAAACTCTAAGTGTTGTTGACCAGAGGAGTGATGAAGATGCTCTTTCCATCACATCTCTGGTCGATTCATCGGTCCTCTGGTTGTTCTTCAGACTTGGTCAATTTTTCCTTAACGTCTTCATTGGTCTTCTGGTTCTTCATCACTTATTGTTCTTCATTACTTTTACACTTATGAATTATGGGGTCTAACACCTTATTTCGTCCAATAATCGATGAAGCTTGCTAAAATCGTTGTAGTCTTCAATGAAATCAACATCAAAAGAAAGATCTTGAAGACTCGGACACTCTTGTTGATTTTGGTTGGCGTCAAAGAGTTCATCAAGATTGTCTATTATGGTTCCAATTTGGACAGCTTCAGGAGTAGCAAAATGATTAGCATTACCAGCATAATCATTATCATTATCACCACCATGATCATCAGCCTGAGTTGTTGAATATGACACGGTAGCTTCCGAGCTTGATGAAGCTGTGGAAGTACTATCAGTTGAAGTATGGTGCCGATCAGAGTCTCACTGCTCCATACCACCCCTCTCTATTACATTTTTTCTCTGCTCAATGCTCTGTTCCGGTACCTCTTACACTTGAACTCTCTCTTCTAATTCTATACCCTCTCGCACAACCGAGACATGGGTTGATCTTGGGGTAAGTTCAACAGGTTCTGGCTAAACTATAGGATCTATCACTCTCTTATACTCTAACACACATGGAGCACTCTGATCTGCATAGGCAAACAACTCAGCTGGTATTTCAATTATACAGTTGAGGTCTTCAACTTCAACGTGCGCTCTTAATCATTGCATCTCGAAAGACAGGCCAATGTCTTCATTTGCGTTCATCATAGCTTTAATCACGAGTTGAGGAAACCTCTGAAAAGGTATGAATTTTCGAGCTTTTGAAGGAAATCGTTTCGCGTGAACCAACTCTGATAGCTAATTCCAGATCACTAAGACATAGTCATAGTTGCGGTCGAAGATGATTCTGTGGAAGAATTTTAGGAATGGACTGTGGCATGTGTCGATGCCGGCAATTTTTGAAGTCAAGCACCGGTTGAGGATTGAAAACATCAAGTGTCACACGGAAGGTAGGAAACGTCTTCTGAATTGTGACAGATTAGTTAACTCTTGCGAGTATCCTAATTGCCTGATAACATTACATATCTCTTCGTCAGAAATAAAGTCTTCAAATTGTTGTGATCCAGAGGCAGCAGTTGGGTTTGGCAATCTGAGAATTCTCCATAGCGTTTTTAGAGTCAAACGACTCAGGAATTCGTCCACTTGCTCTTCAAAGTATAAAGGGTCTCATTCTTTTGACAAGGTAAGTGTGTGCCAAAATTGTTGCAAGTAGACCAGAGGAACTTCTGCTGAAGCTGATAAGGCATAAGCTATCGGGTGTCCTCGTAAGATTTCAGGGATAATCGGGTATTCACAAAGCATATCGAAGTTGAAGTGATGATTATTGGGTTTAATGTCAATGATAGTCCCTGTTATGATCAATCTACTTAAAACATCAAGAATCCATGACAGATCTTCAAGTAATCTTGTAAGAACATGAGAGGAGAGTTGAGAGAGAAAGTCAACAAGTCAATGCTTTATAATACTCTCAAATGTTTACGTACAATTTACAAAATGAAATCTCCTACAAACAATTACACTAAGACAAGTTATTTATAGGGTCAAAGATGAAACCCACTAGTCAAAGTACATACAAAGTCAAACACGACGTTTATTTTAATTATAGACAATAGTAACTTTCAAGACGAATACAATTTAACACTGAAATTCAGTCCTAACATTCTCCCCCTTTGTATTCAGGTTTGAAAGAATTTGTGCGCGTTGAATCTCGTTTGAACTTTGTCACTTTAAGCACTTTATGACTTCTTCAAAAACTTCAAAACAAACTTCACTTGAAATCTTCAGACGATCGTTTGTTGAGAAAAATCTTCTAACATTCTCCCCTCGAATGTAGAACAGCGATGATCTTCTCTATTGACAATGTAGAACAGTATCATCAACGATCTTTAGAAACGATCTATAAGATATGAACTTCAAAGAATCTTCAGACAAACAAAACACTAACATTCTTCCAAAAACGAATTTCTTCAGACAAAATTCACAAACTTTCTCTTCGATGAGAAATCTCTGTCGGTAAACTTTTGAAACGATGATCTTCACATTCAAAAACTCTCTGACATTTTAGCACAGGAATAATCTTCTGTAATAATCTATAGTCACACTGCTTTTGACTTTTTTGCTGTCATTGATGTTACTCCCCCTTGATCTTTACAACATATTCCGCTTATATTGTTCGAAATTGAACATTTCATTCATTATTACATACTCCCCCTTATGATGAAATGAGAATCATTACATCATACTTCAGAATGAATGAAATCTTCCGCGAAAGCCGTCAATTCATGAAATTGTAAGTAGATCTTTTCAAATCCACTTGTTTAATCTTTTTAGATTAAAGGGAATGGGAAGATAAGAACCAATTTCAATGTATGAAATTGTTTTCCATCTTATAAAAAGATTGGCYTGTGAGTATAACAGATATACTTAGTACAACAAATATATTGTATATATATGAGACTTTATGAGGCTCATCTCACCAGGTCTTCCATTCAATCATTGATAGCTTAAAAATAACATATCTATGAATGTTTCGGCAAAATAACATATACAATGCAAAATTGTAGAAAGATAAAACAACATGTGCTTCTGTTTACGCTCAAAAAGATAAACCGCGTGGACTACACAAATTTATCCGACTCAATTAGTGATAAAAAAAACTTGAAGGGGGGGGGGGGACATATATCCTTCTGTTTCAATATCAACTTTCTCCGAATGAGAAATTGATAGATTGTGAGCTACGTGTCCTACGTGTTATTGAAACACTTATATGTTAAGAGATAAATGAGTAGCTGGAGGGGTTGTGACAATGTGCTTTGCCTTTTTCAATATTAGTCTCGAAAGAATTGAGAACTAATAGATTTCGTGGTATGCCCAGTTTATAGAAGTTTAGAACAAGATTCTTATGTTCTTTTAATCCTGACACAACTCTCATCAATTCTTTTAGCTCACAACAACTACTCCTCTCATTTTCATTTTAAGCTCTGCACATAAACCCTTTTGTATTTAATGCTCACTCAGATATGGTTGTCCTCCTGGGTAGGTTTGTCGGTTCTGACATTCCATAGAGGTATTTCTGTTAAGCACTCAGTCCCTCCTAAAATTACACTGTATGCTCAAATGATCACAAGCAGTTGATCAAAAATATTATTGCTATAAAGCACATTGATCAGATAAAAATTGATCAAGGTATGTAGCTTTTAAGCACAATCAATGAAGCAGTGATACGAAAACAATCAGATTATTCACTACGTGAGAGAAACGATTGAAGATCTGTAAGAACAAGTTTACAGAATCTGATATCCAAAGAATTAACGAATGTATATCAGTCAAGGTAAAAAAAATTCAGAAAAATAACCTTTGAATACAAAAAAGCGTATTATCACCGAAAATGATATTATTTAAGAGACGTGATAATAACAATTTCAAGAATAACTAAAACAGGTATTGGAGTTATGTTCGATGAGAAATTATGCAAGTAAAATATCAGGAAATACTTGTTTAGAAAATGTACTCGTTTCCAAGAACAAATTGTTTTCCGAAAACATTTATTGAAAAACTTCTATAGACTCCCCGTAGAAAGTAGATTTAAGTAATATTGCATTTCAGCTTAAAAATGAAAAAAATTGGAAACAATTTTAGCATGGGTCCTAAACTGGGTGTTTAGAAACCACATCAGTTAAGTACGAGACCTGAACTGTGTTGTTTAGAAGCCTTGATTAGACAGATTACAACTCCCCCTGCATTAGTGCATCATAGGTAGATTATTCTGATCAGCATGATAATGACGCACCTGCAAAATAAGATCAAACAGATTTTGGTATCCAAACGAACTTGGGTCCTTCTTTGTTAGTATCGGGTTGTGGGATATTATAACTATCAAACCATCTATTTTTATTAGATGTTTTCTTTTTCGCGCTTTTTACAGGATGATTATTTATACAATAAGATCCATACCAGTTATTGTAATCATACCTGTTATTACCTTTCGAATTCGTCTGAAATCTGTTATCATCAGTCCACCTGTTGTACCGTTTCCTGTTAACAAAATCAGTTGTCTTGCAAGTGGAGCACATGATTCTTCTCTTGTTAAGATTAATCAGATCAGTAGTAGATCTCACAAAATAAGGAAGATTATTGTTAGTAACAACAGAATTACGGACGAAACAGATTCAGACTTATTTACCCAAATTGGGTGACCCGATGACATACCCTTGATAGTACTGATTAGAAGAACGAGAATAGTTCTTAGAAACAGTTGATTTAGGGCTGCTTGAATAACTGTTCGATTTGGAACAGTCATAAAATATGGTTTTACACTGTGAAGGAGAACCAGTTAAGCTTTGAGGACAAGAAAAGTGTTTGACTTTCTTTAAAAGCGGGTCTCGTTCATCAGCAACTAAATCGTACGTCTCTTTAAGTTCAGTTCTCATCTTCAATTCAGTTTCAAGTTCTGTCTTCATATCAGACAATTTCTTGGAAGTATCCAGGAGTTTACCTTCTAACTTGTTGGACCGGTAACTGCACTAGGGAGCCGCCCACGTGATATTRTCCGCTCTGGRCTGCCCCGGGGTTTCCCCGCACGGCAACAACCCATCACGGTTTTGTTTTCTAAAACGCGTCACTGGTAGGAGAAGACTCCCACTTCCTTATAAGGAAGAGAAGACTCCCTAGCCTCACCGATGTGGGATGCTCCTGCATTGCTACAGGAGCGGTGGGTTTAAGGACGAGGATTTGACCTGCTGAGGGAACACTGAGTCTGCTGACCCAACATAACTCCTTCTTCAGCTTCTCAAATTTCTTTTTATGATTGTCAAACTCTCTTCTCTCTTCATCTGAGCTGCTTTTCTCAGTTTCAGAAGCAATGTCGGGCCACTTTTTCTTTTCTGCAAGCTCTTTAGCTATTGCTGCATATTTCTTTGCAGTATTTCGCTTTTCAATAGCAAATAGCTTCTTCTCTTCGTCTAAAGCTTTCTACTTTTTAGCAATGCAGTCAGATAATTCTTGATTTTGGCTCATACATTTTTCTCTGATGTCGTTCTTTTCTTTATTTATCTTCGCTCGTTCCAAGATAATCGACTGCTCAAAATCCGAGATTTGATTCAAAAGCAATTTAGCGTTCTGCTCGAGAGAGTTGATCTTATTTTCATAAGATATGCGTTTTGCACCAAATCTTTTCTCTAAGTCAACAAATCTCTTTTTCTCTTTCTCAAAATCTATTCTTTCAACATTCAAACTCTTCTCAGCTTCTAGAACTCTTTCCTTCTCTAAATCCAGTAACTTTCTTAACTCACTTAGATCACTCTCAGACTTATGAAAATTTTCAGTTAAATCCTCAGTCTTTGTATTATTTTTCCCAGAAGAGTTCCTCTCAGTTTGCAATTCACTTCTAAGCTCTTGAAGTTTATTTAACAAATCTTTATTAGCTTTACTCCAAATTTTCAATTCATCATCATAGTCTTTTTTGACAAAATTCAAAGTGTTCTCAAGATTTTCAATCTTAAACATGGAGTCTTTTTCAACACGTTCAATTTTTTCTATGTTTACTTTTTAAATCTTTAATATATTTCTTATTTTCATGATTTTCATAGAACATATTCAGATATTTCTCTTTGTAGTCCTGTATGCTCTTTTCTAACTCAGAAACTTTAATTCTCAAAAGAAACTGCCATTTTAGAAATCAGATTGATCACAAGAATATAATGCTGTGAAATTAGTTCAAAGAAATAAAAAACAATTAAACTAAAAAAAATACCAGAAAAACACAAAACCTATTGAAAAATCAGAAAACAACGAAAAATGTCAAAAATCAGTAAAAATAGTCAAAAACTGTTGAAAACAGTTAAAAACAGTCAGAAACGGTTAAAACTGATTAAAAACAGTTTACGCGATTCTCAACACAGTTCAACACAGATCAATTCAAATCAAAATCAGTTAAAATAGTTAAGACCATAAAACAAAAAAAAAAAAAAAAAWTWAWWAAAWYYWRRAAAAAAAWTKKWAAAWWAAARRAAAWWMMAMMMMAAAAAAAAAAAAAAAAAATTTGGGCCAAAAACAAGATGGGCCAAAATAGAATAAGATGGGAAAGGAAATTAAGATGGACTTAGAAAAATAAAAGGCCGAAAAAAAATGAATGTTATTAAGAGCCCAACAAAATTTGATGGAAAAGCAAGCTTCAAAAACAGATGAATGCAGATGGGCTGTGATTGAAGATCGCGACCAAGGCAAAATGCGGGGAAGACTAATTCGGATGAAGGGGTTACCAAGGAAGCCTAAACCAGATGATGTTATGAGCGAGTTAGGACAAATCCGGGTAACCTTGTGAGCGGGGATGGCCAAAACCGAATAACTTGATGCACGAGGTAGCCAAATACGGGCAAGGCAGTGATCGATTAAGCCAAATCCGAACAGTGAATCAACTTACAATCAGAGTGACAAATCAGATAGGCTATAGGCGATTTACACTAAATTCTCAAAATTAGATGAATCTGTTAAGAGACAGATCAAAATCAAATAGTCCTTTGTCCGAGAATGAAGATAAATCGGATGCAGTAATGACCGAGGATGTTTAAACCGGACAAGATCAATTTAAGTTTCCGAAAAAGAATTATGTCCTATGATTCTTGCTGAGACTTAAACCAACTTCACTCACATTCACCTTCAAACACTCAATTAACACCACCAGAACACAACTTCACTAAAAAGGCAACTACTGAAACTGAATGTAGAAATACAAAAAGCTTATCTCATTCAACTTCCAAATTCTTTTCTTGAAACCTGAATAGATCCGTCATCACTATTTCACAGATCTTAAACAAACAGACACCATTCATGAACCTTATTTGGCATAATCAGCAGGTTACTACCCTCACGTACACTACCAGATTCTACTTTCCCCATAACAACAGTCCCCATGTCCTAGAACTTGTCGATAATAGGCATTTCGAATGGAGCTTTTGGATCACGAAGTGGAACATCTACAACATCAAGGACTTCAAAGAGACATTGGCCATCCCAAATAACAAATTGGACAATGGAAGTTGATCTCATTATTTGTTATGATGCTAATGTCTCACTTTTGCGGATGATTCAACGCATGGGCAGAACAGGCAGGAAGAATGAAGGACGAGTCCGAAGACAATATCCGGACAAAGCTGAGCGGGGTAAGACTTCGGCAAAGAATCACATAAATCGGACAGTCCCTTTCCAACTGTAAGATGAATCCCAGTGTCTTCTCTGCAAAATCAGAACTACCCTCGGCTCTTCGACGCTCTGCTGTGTCTATTTCAAGGGCCTTAGAACCTTCAAGCTTTGCAATGTGCAAATCGCAGAACAACGGAGCAGTCAAAGGAAGCGATTATCTCAAATACGATCAAACCTGTAAACGACAACATTAAATCGGACGAGACCTTGAACGATAAAGTCAAATCCGGATGATATACTGTCCGATATAGGAAAAATACGGATGAGGCAGTGAGCGATTAAGTGTGAAATCGAACAAAGATTAGTGAGCGATTAAGGTTAAAACAGTCCCGTCTAAAACCTTGAACGATTAAGTGTGAAACCGGAGATGCCTGTGATTTATAAACCCCAACTCCGGTCACCCCTATGTGCGATGTAACCATAAATCGGATGAAGAGGTATCCGATTTCGACTTGGAGATAAGCAAGCTTCTTGAATCTGATTGAGACGCGTTCGATGAAGATGAAAGACAATCAAGCTAAGTCTGCCTCTTGAGCGGTGTAGCCTGAGCGATGAAGATGAATCTGGTTCAAGATTAGGCGATGAAGATGAAGGTGATAAAGATAGAAAATGGATGGGCCAAGTAAAATCAGGCCGAGTCAAATACGGCTATGGGCTGGGCTTTAATATGGATTGAACGACTTAGGATTAAAAAAAAAAAAAGAACACAAAACAAACAAAATTTAACAAGAAAAATGGATCAAACACTGAGTTTAAAAAAAAAAATTCTAGAACACGAAAAATTTTCAAAACCACAAATTTGATCAAATCTTGAAATATAATGATCAAATCACAAAAGTTTGTGTATAACAAGGATTCACAACATGATTGCGTACAATTTGATCATGGTTTTAACACAAAAACAGACGATTTTAAAAAAATTGGATCAAAACTGAAAAAATTAATAAAGAACAAGATGAATAACATGAAGAACACAAAAAATTTCTTTAAAATACTTATACTAAAAATATCTAAAAAAATTCTTATACAAAAAAAAAAAATACTAAAACTAAAAAAAATTGTCCAAAAAAAATCTAACTCTAAGCTAAAAAAAACTAAATTTTAAAATTTTAAAAAAATTCGAAAATTTAAAAAAACAACAAAAAGAAAATAAAAAAGAAATAAAAAAAATCAAGAAAACAAAAACTCTTGGCCGGATACCTAAATCGGACAAACTCACCCGAAGAACAACTCCGGTCACCTTCTTCAGTGACAAAGTTCGGTCATCACAAATAGGGTTGAAGTTCAAAGTTTAAGATGAAAAACTGGTTAACAAAATACTGATACGAATATTGTCCAAACTTGAATGTTCTTAACTGTTCTAAAAGTCCAAACCCAGATTCAAAAATTTCAACGATTTCAGATTTAGAATTCGTATTACCAGATTCATATTCAAGTTTAATATTATGATGATCGATTAACAACGATTCACAAACCTTATAATGATTCAAAGAAACAGTCCAAGAGAGTTCGATTAAAGTTCAAAGAAATTGTGTAGAAGATGAATGCGAAGAACAATCCAAAAGTTGTCCGAAAACGATAAGTATCCTTGAGAGTGCTTGAGCGAATACTAATGAAACAGTGAAGAGTGAAATGAAAATCGGACAACGATTTATATAGGAGAACAAAAAACTCTTCACATTCTAATCTAGACGAAGTGTTGTCCGGATTGAAGAATATCGGACAAAGAGTTGTCCGGATTCGACTCAAGAAATCAAACCAACACTCAAGGAAAATCGGATAACACTTGAACGAATAACTCATCTCCAGATGACTCTAGAAACGGATTATACCATATCGGGATAACCCTTCAATCGGATTACATGATATAGAGATGACACTTCAACCGGATTACAACACATGAAATACTTATCCAAAGTATATCTAATCTTATTCGGATGGGATATCATCGGATAGCCTTTTGTCCGAATATGCTCTAAATCGGACACAAAGTTGTCCGGATATGGCTCTCTCCGGACAATGCTTCATCCGGATTGAGTCCTTATCGAACAATGTCATGTCCGGATTTAGACTTATATGGATAAACACTTATCCTAAAAATTCACAACTTTCAAAAAGTTAGATATTTGCAATACCTATAAGAAAAATAAAACAGTTAGCATCATACAAATATTTTTACTCCCCCTCAAAAAATGAATCAAAATTAAGAACAATGTTCAACACTCCCCCTCAAATATAGATTACACGATCAAAAGATTTTCAATCACATTAAAAAGAATGAAATACTGATTTATATTAAAAAATACAGATAATTTGAAGAAATGATTTTGACTTAAACTAAGTTTAATAAATGAATAGATTTTAAGAAAAAATCAAATTTTCAAATTCAACATACCTAACTTAGATACTAAAAAGCTGAAGTGTTTTTCATCTAAAGCTTTTGTAAATAAGTCAGCTAGTTGAAACTCTGTATTTATAAAATATAATTCAGTAGTTCCTTTTTCAACATGATCTTTAATAAAGTGATACCGAATATCTATACGTTTAATTTTGGTGTGTTGAACAGGATTACAGGAAATAGCAATAGCACTTTTGGAATCACAATAAATTGGAATTTTATCGAAAGAAAAACCGTAATCTCTTAGCTGTATCCGCATCCATAGAACTTGAGAACAGCAACTGGAAGCAGCTACATATTCTACTTATGCGGTAGAAACGGATACACAGTTTTGTTTCTTTGAAGCCCAACTTATGAGTTTATCTCCCACAAATTGTACATGACCTGAAGTGCTTTTCCTGTCCAATGTACACCCTGCGTAGTCTGCATCTGAATAAGCTGTTAGTTCAAAACTAGTACCCTTTGGATACCAGAGTCCAAAATTAGCAGTCCCTTTCATATAACGAAAAATGCGCTTAACGACACTTAAGTGGGACTCCTTTGGATTAGCCTGGTATCTAGCACAAAGATGTGTTAAAGAACATAATACCTAGTCTACAAGACATTAAATACATCAAAAAACCAATCATACCATAATAAGTTTTCTGATCTACAACTTTACTAGAAGGATCAACAAGTAGTTTTTAACTAGGAGCCATAGGTGTTTTATAGATGAACATTTTTCCAAATTAAACTTCTTCAGGATTTCTGAAATATATTTCGTTTGACAAAAAAAAAATTCCTAAAGATAATTGTTTTACTTGAAGACCTAAAAAGAAGTTCATCTCACTCATCATGCTTATTTTAAAACGAGAAACCATCAAGGCAGAAAAGTTTGTGCAGTATTTAGGATTCGTAGATCCAAATATTATATCGTCAACATAAATTTGTTTCAAGGTAATATTAGACTTTTTCTTTTTAATAAAGAGAGATGTGTCGATATTACCTTTCGAGAAGCCTGATTTTATTAGAATTCTGATAGAATGTCATACCAGGCTCTCGGGGCTTGTTTAAGACCATATAAGGTTCTGTCAAGGGTGTAAACATGATCAGGCTTTAACTCATCAATAAAACCTTCCGATTGAGCAATGTAGACTTCTTCTTTGAGAAGACCATACAAGAATTATGTCTTGACGTCCATATGATAAAAAATGAAGTTTTTATGTGCAGCGTACGCCAAGAACATCCTGATAGCTTCAATCCGTGCTACCGGAGCAAATGTTTCATCGTAGTCGACGCCTTCTTGTAGATTGTATCCTTTAGCGACACGCTTGGGCCTTGTTTCTAACAACAACTCCATCTTCATCTTTCTTATTTTTTAAAACCCAGTTTGTACCGATAATCATTTTATTTCAGGGACGAAGAACCAATCTCCGGACCTTTAAAGCTTCAAACTGATTCAACACCTCTTGCATCGCTATTATCCAATCCAGGTCCACTAAGGCTTCAGAAACCTTATACGGTTCAATATTGCTCAAGAAAGTGGAGTAAAGACACTCATTGGCAGAAGCAGACCTAGTACAAATAGAAGCATTTGGATCACTAATAATTTGAGTTATTGGATGATCTCTGGTCCACTTGGTGCTATGAGGTAGGGGAATATATGAACTTTGATCAGAACATTGATCAGTGTAAGTATTGGGGGAATTGTCCACAACAGGTTCATGTAAAGGTTTAATATTTGGTATTGAAATAGGCTGAATATCTGACTGAGGTAAAGTGTTTTCATCTTGAACGATCGAAACCTTTGGCAGATTGATGTTCGAGCCCCTTCACACTGAACTGGACAATTTAGATTTTCCATTTCAATTTCTTCATCTACATCTTCAAACATTTCTTCAGTTATAGCAACTGGAACATCAACAGATGGACCAGATAATCGTTGTTCAGATTGAACATCCCTAGACAAAATATTAGATTTATCAGGTTTGTTATTAAAGTAATCATCATAAAAGTTTTTAAATAATGAATCTAAATCAGAAATATTTAAATCAAAAGACTCATTAAGATTTGCGTTCTGCGAAGTGTTAATTATCAGCTCGGGTCCTGAACTATTTTGTTCAAAAACCACATCAACCACTTCATCAAATGAAACGTTTACACTCTCATTTACAACTTTTGTTCTCTTGTTGTAGACCCTGTAAGTAGAAGATGTTTTTGAGTAACCAATAAAGACAACTTCATCGGCCTTGGTAGCGAACTTACCTCTGTCCTCTTTATCATTAAGAATAAAACACCTACAACCAAATACTCAGAAGAATTTGATATTAGGTATTCTTTTATTTATGAGTTCGTATGGTGTTTTACCAAACCTTTTGTGTATGAGAGATCGGTTCTGGGTAAAACACGCAATATCAACTGCTTTAGTCTAAAAGAATAGAGGAAGCTTCGAGAATGTTTGAAGTGTACGCCCTGCTTCCACTAGAGTTATGTTGTTACGCTCAACGACACCATTTTGTTGTGGTGTCTGGGTTGCCGAGAAAGTATGAGAGATACCATGAGATTCTAGAAATGTTCTGAGAGTTTTGTTCTTGAATTTTGTACCGTATCAGTTCTGATTTTCTAAACTGATAACTATAGATTAACTTGAGCATTCTTTAGAAGATAAATGATAGTCTCAGCGGCTTCATCTTTAGACTTCAGAAAATGAACCCATGTGTATAAGGAGTAGTCATCAACAATGACTAACACATACTTCTTCCCATTGGTACTCTGAACTATCATAGGACCACAAAGATCCATATGAAGTAAATGTATAGGAAATTCGGTATTGAAATCTGTCTTGGTCTTGTGTGAAACTCTCTTCATCTTACTCAGTTTGCACACTCCGCAAACATGGTCTTTATTGAACTTTAGCTCTGGAAGACCTTTCACCAAGTTGTCACAAACCAACTTGTTCAAATTCTTAAAGTTCAGATGAGAAAGACGCCAATGCCACAACAAGTTTTGGTGCATGGAGGCCTTGGATATCAAGCAGACTTTAGTATCCACTTGTGTATTGGATAAGTCAATCGTGTAGAGATTTGATTTTCTGGATCCAGCGAGTAGCTCCTTACCATCAGTAGTATGGATACTGCACTGGTTAGCTTTAAATGCTAAATAGATTATGTCAAAGTCCTTCAACATATGACACTTTCTTTATCATTAAGTTTCCAGAAATTATGTCACCACATCCAAGGATAGGCGCGTATTGGTCATTACCGAATCTTACCGTTCCACCAAATGATTCAATAAAATTAGACAACAATTCTTTTCTACTAGTCATGTGCTTAGAGCATCTGGAGTCTAAGAACCACACATGCCGGTTTACCTTCACAATGAATTAGTTGGATTTAGGTACCCATTTTAGTATGGATCCTTTCAGATTAGCTCGAGTTGGTGGTATACTGTGACTACCAAACCAACTTTCTTTTAAAATAATTTTCTTCTTAATATCAGATAAAGCAAAATGAATAACATGATGAGCTTTAAATGAAGCAAAAGGCACAAACTCATCCCATTGACAAAAAGAACAATTCATTTTGCGTTTCTTAATATCAAACATTTCACTGGATGAATATCTTTTTACAGTATTATTCAATATAGAACGAGCAAAATATTTCTTCCTTTGCTGATTTAATGATTTAAGTGTATCTACAGGCGTAGATCCTTTCACTTTCCAGACAGTCTTAAACTTCAATGAGTTATCTGAAACATTAGAAATAAAATCATCAGATTTAGATTTATGATGCACTTTTTGTTTGAGAATTTTCTCAGTACCCTTCTTCTGTTTCTTAAAATTTATTTTGGTTTTATTTCTTTTATAATACAAATTCTCAAAAACAGGTTTTTTTTAAAGCTCTTTTTACAGTCTGAAGCCCTTTTAGAATCCAGTCTTTTCATTTTTTAAAATAAAATTCTCATGACTAGGCAGTTGTTTAGAAAAGTCAAAAAGATCAATCTCTTTATCCAAACTAGAATGCGAATTCAAGGTTTCAAAAAAATTTAGCTCTTCATTTGAAAATTTTAAACCTTCAGACTCATAAGCGTCACTTGAAGATTTAGAACATGAAAAATATTCGGACTCAACTTGTTTCACTTTGACTTTTGAATTTTTTAAATTTTAAATTTTATTTAGAAATTCTTCTTTTTACTTTTTAAACGAAAGTCTTTCTTCATTTAAAATTCTTTCCATTGAAGTCGGAAGTGAAATGGGCCACCTTTTGTAAGAGACGGTCACCCAGAGCATTCATCGCTGACTAGGTGACATAGTCAACCGACACATTCAGAGGAATGAGCGCTTGAGCGTCTTGAGATGAAGTGGAAGCTCCATCCCTCTTAATATGTGCAAGGACTCTTTGTAGGGTGTCTGCATTGCTTACCGTCAATTCCTGGAGGCAATCGAGGCAAGAGGCATTTGTCAAAGACTCAGCCCTCAATACTGCTAAGGATGATCGAACCTCATCCAAAGCAAATGCAGAAGAAGATGGCTCTGCACAAGCCATGTTGAGTTTTAGCTTATCCAAGGAGCAAAGCACATAGGTGGCAAAAGACTGGAACTCGTCCTTTGTGACATATGCTTTTGTGGTAACCTCTGGCTCAACACATGGGCCATATTGAGTCCTTGTTCCTAGGACACCTTCTGTCTCGACTTGTGGGATGTTGGTCGAGGAAGGATTTCCAGCGGATCCTTGTGTCTCTCTTGAAGAAGAGGGCACTACCGTTGTTCTGTCGTTAAGAGTTTCCTCAGCAGGTTCAGAGCCTGCCAAAGGACCCTCCATGAGTGGACTAGGAGACTGGTCGAGAGTCTTTAAGTCTTATGTACCTATTCCTTACTCTGAACAAGGTGGGGAAATAACTAGTGTAGAGGAAACAAATTCCTCTGGATGGGAAAGTGGCGTGGTATGGAGAGACATACACCTTATCTTTTCAAAGGTTTCACCCTTTTGAGAGGGTGATCCCTGGAGTATGGCTTCTCTTTGGTTGTTTTGGCCAGAGGCATATACAACCTCTGGCTGGTTTGGCTGGCTTGGGATCAAGGTGTACACCTCTTGTTCAATGAATTATGTGTCTTGACCACAAGAGTCAGAAGATGTGGTTGCACTGGGAGTTGGGTTAGGAAAATATATGTGCCTATTCAGGTCCTAGGCTGCTTTGGCTCTTCCTGAGGCAGAGCAGCTACTCCTCCTTCTCCCTCATCATCCTCTTCATTCTCTTCAAACTCAACAGCTATGCCAACATCATCATCAAGGGCGTCTTCCCCGACATTTCCTGTATTAGACCCAACAACATCATCATCAAGAGTGTCTTCCCCGTCATTTGCTGCATTAGACCCAACAACATCTTGACGCTCTTGTTCTTCTTCATCTTCAGAACTTGAGAAGAGTCCCAAGTCTCGTTTGGCTTCTTCTCTTCTAATTCTTTCTTCTTCCTCCATTCGAGAAATTTCTTCTTCTTCTCTCTCTCTTTCTACTCTTTCCTCCTCTGCCTTCCTCATCTTTTTTTTTCTTCTCTCTTCTTATTTGCCTCCACCCTCTTTCTCTTTTTCTCCCTCTCCCTCTCCTGCCTTACTCCCTCATCCTATGCCTGAGGCATTTGTGCCTCCTCTGTTTCCTCACCCTCTTGGTTCAACCCTATGCGTGTTGGGGTTCGAGGCACTAGTTCTAGTGCCTCGCGTACACGTTTGTATCCCTTCCTTATCTCTCTCGTCTTCATGTATGCTAGTAGCTTCATTGGGATTGGCCTATCTGTAGCATACCCTTCCTTATTCACGGTAGGCTTGTACATTAAAAGCACATTGACCTTGTGCACAGGCAGATTGGAAACATCGAGATTGTGCTCGCCAATGCTAGGTCTTAGAAGAAGACCCAGAAAACGAGGAAACAGAAGCGCTGGCAGGTCCTTTCCCTTTGCGGCCTCCTGGTACTTCTTGGCTACTGCGGCCTTAAACTCCATGTACAGGATCAAGGAGTAATCCAAGGATAGATCAAAAAAGATCCCGTACATGATCTGCAAGATGTTGGTCGAACACATGTCGAGACTCCCAATTTTCCTTGTCAATGAATGGTTGACCATTGTGAACATTGTGTTCCACATTGGTGGCAGGTACTATCTTCGATATTGTGAGGGGTACTGGATCGCCTTTGTTAGCATCATTTTGATGCTAATAATTATCTCAAAAAGTTTTATTAAGCAATCGGGGCAAAGAAAGGAACATCTGAAGATCCTGTTGTGCCAAAACGTCTAAGTCTGGAAGAAGACCAGCCGTTGTGCTAAATCGACCAAGTATGGATGACCAGAGCCTCTGTGAGAAGAACCAGAGCCTCTGTGAAAAGAACCAGAG
>NW_020201870.1:19705-44322 GCF_001531365.2 Cynara cardunculus var. scolymus
GACCAGAGCCTCTGTGAGAAGAACCAGAGCCTCTGTGAAAAGAACCAGAGTCTCTATGAAGACACCTGAAACAGAGCCTCTGTAAGAGACAACAGAGCCTCTGTGAAGAGGACCAGAGCCTCTGGTTGTATTGACCAGAGCCTCTGGAGGTGAAGGGAACAGAGCCTCTGGTTGTATCAACCAGAGCCTCTGGTGGATCACAGCTTCTCTGTTCTGTCTATCCTCTGGTCTATCCTCTGGTCCTTCAAGACGACTATCTTTAAATTCCTATTCTGGATAAGGCTAATCCTATTTTGGAAAATGCTAATCTTATTCAGATTATCATGGATTTCTGCCTATATAAGTAGTGTTTCAGGTAGAGAAAAATGTATGAGAGAAAATAGAGAATTCTTTGTAAAMATATATTTAGATACATAATATGAGAGTCGATTAGGGTTCTTGAGAGTTTGTAATTTCCATTCAATAAAGAAAGCGCCGTCGATTTCTATTTCATCTTCTTCTTCTACAAACTTNTATGAGAGTCGATTAGGGTTCTTGAGAGTTTGTAATTTCCATTCAATAAAGAAAGCGCCGTCGATTTCTATTTCATCTTCTTCTTCTACAAACTTCTCTTGATTTCATTTATTAAATTATTCTATTGTCAGATCTGGGTTTTAACAGCCTTGTTGTACCCCAACAGCTTCAAGAAGGCCACCAGTTCATCCTGGAGTACTTTTGAAGGCGTAAAAGATAGTTTGGGGGAAAATAACTTGTTTAAATAGTAAAATTTTTGTAGGAACTCGAGTGAAATGCGCCCCCGAAGCATCAAAATTGAAGCGGTTTATTCACTTGCTTGTGGGGAGATGCCACATGACCTGACAGGCTGTAAATGGCACCTCCCATATTTGAAAAATTAAAGATACAGTCGGTGACACTTTTGTAAATGACAGCTTATTTTAAAATATTAAAATAAAGAACTGTACGCCTTCCATTAAAAATAATATATCTTTGAGATCCTTAAAGAAACTGACGAAAGTCCATAATCTGGGTTATGAAAAAGAAAAACCAACCTGAGATAAAAGCTCTATATTTGAATACAGAGTTGTTGTATACTTTGGATTTGAAAAGGAACTAGAGTATGGTAGAGTGAAGGATTACATACCTTAGGAACTCATATAGAGACTCATGGTTGGACTAAGCATACCCTCTGTCAACTAAACTTGTCACATTTAGAGGCAAAAGCTCTGTATAATGCATACAGAGGCTCTGTCTAGTGCATACATAGGCTCTGTCCTATAATCATGAAGGTTTTTAAAGACAAAGCTCTGTATAGTGCATACAGAGGCTCTATATGATGCATGATCTAATGCTCCCCCTGGGCATTAGCTGCGCTTAACTTTCTCACCCTTGAACTATGCTTGGATCATAAATGATAAGAAATGCACAAGCATGGTGAACAAGGTATAGAGGCTCTATATGACAAGAGGATACAGAGACTTAAGTAAGAGGCTCTGTCTTATGGACAAAAGTTTAAATAAAAGAGGAAACAGAAATATGCTCAAGAGTGATACAGAGGCTCTGTATAGTACATACAGAGCCTCTATCTTAGTTAATGAAGATTGAGCATACCCAACTTGCTAACTAAAAAATTGAATCTCTTTTCATCAAGAGCCTTAGTAAAAATGTCAGCAAGTTGATGATCTATACTCACGAAAAACATTTCAATCGTACCTTTCTCTACATTTTTTTAATGAAATGATAGCGTACATTGATGTGATTTGTTTTGGAGTGCTACATGGGATTTGTTGTGATCACAATTGCGCTTTCAGAATCACACAGAATTGGAATCTTTTCAAACTCAACGCCATAGTCTTTCAGTTGAGTCTTCATCCAAATTACTTGGGAACGGCAGTTTGCGGCGGCTACATACTCTGCCTCAGCAATCGAGGTAGATACGCAGTTATGCTTCTTGGATATCCAGCTGATGAGCTTGTCACCAAGCAATTGACAACTCCCTGATGTACTATTTCGATCAAGTTTGCATCCTGGATGATCAAAGGAACCAGGTTCAGAGACAGAGATGTTTTGCTCCCCCTCAGATGATGGTCCAGAGGAACCAGGTTCAGAGACAGAGATGTTTTGCTCTGGCTCTATAGGACTAGGCTCTGATCCAGAGCTCGTAGGCTCTGGCTGTGGATTCGCATGATCACCATTGGAAACAGAGGTGTGTGAAGGACCAAAGATAGATGTACTTGTAGTTTATGTTTCTTCACTAACACGTGCAGACTCATCTCTGGGTGCACATACAGAGATGTCCTCATCACCATAGAAGTCTTCAAATAAGAGCCTGAGTTCCAATTCCCATGACTTCATTTGAGAATTGGAAGTCATCTTGTTAAGTTCGAGTCCAGAGCTGAGGTACTCTAAAGTCATGTGCTCTTTATCTTCGAACGAGATGTTGATGCTTTCCATGATAGTCTTGGTTCGATGGTTGAAGACTCTGTAGGCCTTGGGTTGTGTAGAATAACCAAGAAACTTGCCTTCATCGGCCTTTTTATCAAACTTGCCAAGCTGATCACGGTCATTCAAGATGAAGCATCTGCAACCAAAGATGTGCAAAAATTTAATGTTAAGATTTCTTTGGTTAATTAGTTCATAAGGCGTCTTCATGTGCCTCTGTACCACCGTTGCTCTGTTTTGGATGAAGCAAGCGGTTGAAATGGCTTCTGCCCAAAAGCGGGTTGGAGGACTAGAGTCTGCTAGCATTGTTCTTGTAGCCTCGAGTAATATGCGATTCTTTCTTTCTACAACACCATTTTGTTATGGTGTTCTTACAGCAGAGAAGTTTTGAGATATGCCCTCCTTGTCCAAGTACGAATCGATTTTTGCATTCTTGAACTCAGTTCCATTGTCACTTCTCAACTTTTTAATTTTGCACTGTAGAAGAACTTGAATCTTCGTCATTTGCTTGATCAACAGCTCTGGGACATCTGACTTCTGCCTTACAAACTCAAACCAAGTATATCATGAGAATTCATCAATAAGCACAAGGATATACTTCTTGCCAGACAGACTCTGCACAGAGATTGGACCACAAAGATCCGCATGAAGCATATGTAGAGGTCTAACGCAGGACACATCTGTCTTTGTTTTGTGGGATGCTCTTTTGAGCTTTCCCATTTCGCAAGCAAGACAGAGATGGTCCTTCTCGAACTTTACGGCAGGAAGTCCGTCAACCAAATTGTTCTTCACAAGCTTCTCTATATTTTGGAAATTCAAATGAGACAGCTTGTGATGCCAGAGCCAGGCTTCTTCACACTTACGAGATACGAGACAGAGAGTCTCTAAATTATCTCTTGGTGAGAAGTTCAAAAGGTATAGATTACCCTTACGTTTGGCTCTTAGCTACTCCTGACCTAATTCTGACATAATTGAACAAGCTTCATTTTGGAACTTGAAACTATAGCCAGAATCACAAAGTTGACTTATGCTCAAAAGATTATGTTTAAGCCCAGAGACATAAGCAACCTTAGAGATAAAAACCTTACCTTGGTGAAGATCTCCATATCCCTTGATTTCTCCTTGCATATTATCCCCAAAGGTTACTCTTCCTCCAATTTTCTCTCTGTATGAGGAGAGTAGCCTCTTGTCGTCGGTCATGTGTCTTGAGCATCCGGAGTCAAAATACCAAATGTCCACATGCGGCTTCTGCAAAATATATTATAGGGATTTAGGTACTCATTTCATAATGGGTCCTCGATGATTAGGCTTAGGATATTGGATTTTAGCTTGGGGGAGAGGATCTGTCTCAACATCTGAGTTACTAGACTTGAGATCTGGTTTGCCAAATTTAGCCTTAGGAGTTTTCTTCCTCTTTTGGGTCTTCTTGGAATTCACCCTTGATGACCTAGAGAGAATGCAATTAGGATTAGAGAAATGTTGCTTTAGCTTTTGTAGAAGAAAGAGACATTCACAAGTATAAACATATTTTTTATGACAAAACGGTTTATTTGATTCATAGAACATTTTATTACAATCATTCTTAGCATTGTTAGTTCTAACGAACTTTCTATCTAGTTCAGATTGTATGGACTTCTTTGAATGAGTCTTCTATGTCCTCTCCTTATCTCTTCTTACTTCTTTAGCCTTCAAAGGCCTCTCTGAAACAGAGGAATTGAAAATAGATTCAGCAGCGGATTTTCATTCTGTTCCGGGGTGAACTTAATTGGCTTTTCAGATTTAGGTTTAGAGCCCTTTGATACATAGGTAACAGGTTTAGCTTTCTTTGCCCTGTATTCAAGCTTTAGAGAGGATTTAACTCTTTTAGACATGCTTATGAAATCAGGACCTATGAGAATCTTTTTCCTTTGTCCCATTGCTGAAACAGATTTATTAGATGCCTCATTTGGAAGTTTCACAACTTCTGGTCCTGTTACCACTATCTCTGTCTCAACTTGCTCTTTACTCGAGTCCATCTCTAATTTTGAGTCAGAGTCAAGAAAATTCTTGTATGAATTTTGAGTTGCAGAGGTATCATTAAGAGCTTGAGATTCTCACGTACATGAACAAGAGCCTTCATCCATCTTTTGTGTTGAAAAATTTCCAAAAGTATCCAAGGAATTACTCTCAGAAGTATCTGCAAGATCTTTAGAAGGATAATTCAAGGCCTCAAGCAAATCTTTCTCGAAGACCTGTCTCACCATTTCTGTGAAGTCATCCATTAACTTTGGATCCAGAGATTTAACAAAGTTGTCTGCTGATGAACTCTTGATTTCATCTGGTTCAGGTTTAACCACATCACCATTTGTTTTAAGATGTTCAAGATTATTAGAGCCAAAATGGAAAATCCCTTCTGTATTCTGTATGCCATTTAGATCAACTTGTTGCATACTTTTTTGAAGAATAGGAGATGTTATCAAACTTTAACTTTTGAACTCTGGCCCCATTCTCAAGTTTACATCTTTTGAAGGTGAGTTTTTATGCAGAGATGGAAAATCTGGTTTTTGCTCTGCCCCTATCCTAAACACAGATTCAAGAGTGGATTTCTTCTTCCAGGTGAGGTCTAGGTCTGTATAACCTATCTCTGCTCTATCCTATTGAGAATTAATCTTTTCATGCACCAGCTAAGCATCTTGATTTTTTTTATCACGAGCTCTTTTCTTTGTAAGCTCTGGTGTAGGAATTCCCTTTCCTTTTGAAAATAATTTTTTAAGGCTTCAGAATTTAGCCTGTCACGTTCTTTCTCTAAAAGCTCTTTTTTCTTCTTCTGTATAGCCGCTTTCAATTCAGAGCACTCTGATTTAAGACTATTAACAGTGGAATGTTTTGTTTCTAAAAGTTTTTCTTTTTCCACTGATAACTCTTGTTTTTCTACAGTCAATAACTTTGTCTCACGTTCAAAGAAAGATTTTTCTTTTTCCACTGACTTTCTTTTAGATTTCTCGACAGAAAGTTTTTGCTATAGTTTTATGAAATCATGAGTTAAAGCAGAGATGCTTTCTTTCAGATTGGTAAGAGAATAACCATAGGTAGAACATACCTGGGAGTCGGAGCCAGATCCAGACTCTTCTGTGTCATTCTCAACAGCCATTCCATAGAAGTGGGCTTAGTTTTCTTCTTCTTCAGATGAGGAGTGAGAGACCCAGTTCTCATGCTCAGCCATAAGACTCCATTGGGATCGAATATACTTGTACTTATTTTTATAGTACAACTCATCTTTCACCAAAGGGCATTTGCACTCTTTGGAGTAATGACCCATCTTCCCACATTTGAAGCATCTGACAGCTTGCTTCTTCTGTTCAGACTGCTCTTCCTCCTTCTTGTTTGRWACAGARGGAGGGTTCCTTCCTTCGAAGCCTCTGCTTCTATTTCTATCACCTCGACTGCCTCTCGTGTCAAAGGCTTTCTTCCCGAATTTCCTTTGAAATACCATGGTGATCAAAGCCAAGGAATGTGCAAAAGCACTGATGTCATCATCTTTAGAGCTTGATGCTCTGTCTTCTTCGTCGCTCTCCACAATAAAAGCCTTCTTTCCCCTTCTCTTCTTCTCCTTTGATCATCTCTGTGTTTGTGGTTGACTGGATCCAGTCTCTTTTGAGTCAGAGACAAGAGCCACATGTCCACCCAGAGCGACCTTGGCCTTTTGCACCTCTTGCTCCTGCGCTTGCAAGGTGCCATACACGTCATGAAGAGTCCATTGCTCCAGGTCTTGGTTTTCCTGGAGAGACATGGTCAAGTCCCCCATTCTGCATTCAATCTCTTCAAGAAGAGCATATTTTTTGGCATTTGTTGATCAGCGTGTTGAATCTGTGATAAGTCTGAGACTCATCAGAAAGAGCTTGAAAACTGTTGTACTCATTTAGACAATGAGTATGATGGTTTTTCTTCATCTTAATTTCAGCTTCCAGCTGGTTTGCCAGTTGATCCCATAGATCTTTGGCAGATTCGCAAGCGTCTAGAGATTGAAAAATCTCATTGGGAAGGGCCATGATTAAAAGCCTCTTGGCTTTTTGGTCCACTTCCACTCTCCTCTTGTCCTGACCATCCCAATATCTACGAAGCTTGGGAACTCTTCTAGAAGGTACTTCAACCGTGTCGCCAGCAGCAAGAATGCGGGGAATTAGGGTAGTAGGTACGAAAGGGCAAAATAGACTCGTAAAGTTGAAGGCCGAGACCTTCATAAAAATTTATCATTCGAATTTTCCATTGGGGATATTCTTCCCTAATGAGAGTCAGAGGTTTAGTAAGGGAACCGACACTATACATGGAGTTCCACGATTGACTAGACATTTTGTTCAAATTTTTTTGAGAAGAATTTTGAATTGAAAGTGATAGTCGAGTTTTAACCGATTTCCAAAATACTAGAAGCAAACATTTTTAAACAGATCAAAAATAAGAATGAAATTCCTTTTAAAAGCGAATAACCAGAAATTAAGAGAAGAGAGGTATCCTAATGGATATCGATCGACTAATCAATGAATTTGATTAGTTGGCTCTGAT
This sequence comes from Cynara cardunculus var. scolymus, assembly GCF_001531365.2. Lineage (NCBI taxonomy): Eukaryota > Viridiplantae > Streptophyta > Magnoliopsida > Asterales > Asteraceae > Cynara > Cynara cardunculus. Next base: position 26,684 of record NW_020201870.1, read on the forward strand.
ATCAATTATTGGAACCCAGATTCTTTTAATTATCAGAAAACACGGTTTGGAAGAATATGAATGAAATGAAAACAGTGTACTAAAATGATCAAACGAAATATTCAACAAAGATACGAATACAAAGTAACTTTGAATACGTCAGATGTTTTTTATTAGATGAGAAGAAAATAATAACTCTCTCAATCTAAATAATATTCTCACAAGAATTTGCTATAATATAAGTCAAGTCTCTCAGGTGATTGTAACATGAGGAGGATGCCTTCTTATATATGCCTAAGTCAAACAGACTATGCTAGAATTGTGGCTTGAAACTCTAAGCGTTGATTCCGCATCCTTATCGTTGACGACCCTTGAAAAGTGGAGCGGATTAAGTCAAGCCACCTTGATTACGTTTGATGCTTGCGAGAATGTTAGCTCTCATTTCCTTAAATGTAAAAGTATAGAAAAAGTAAACTGCAAGTATTGACAGAAGATGGTCTGTCACAGAAGACCACAGAGGACCAACAGCAGAAGATGCTCAAGCGTTCAAGTCTCAAGTGACAGAACCTCTGTTGTGTCTCACAGAGGTTCTGTAAACTGGTCCTCTGCAAAGACATTGCTACAAGTCAAAGACAACAGAACTCTGTCGTGTCTCACAGAGGTTTTGCAACATGTTTTCTGTATAGATCTTATTTAGCTTTTTTACTTAGGTTTATTAGCTGCTCGTGCTTATCACGTGTTCTTGTCTGTAATATGTTTTGATCGAACGGCTTAGATTAATTTACTTTTAGGTCGTGTCAGGAAACGGTTACTTGCTTGTATAAATAGCAGCGTAGGACCTTGTATTTCTGTGTGTTTCAATATTGTAATTGTTAACATTTTCATTGAATTGAAAATCATTTTGAAGCTCTCTCTTGTGTTCATCAATCGTCTTCATCGTGTTCTTATTGATTTCTACTTTGGTTGATTATTACCTTTCCGCTGCATTAACACTGTCAAACAAATCGTCCAAGTAAGTAATTAATACCAAGCAACCGAGTTAATCGATCCTACAATTGGTATCAAAGTAGGAATCAAATTTTAATTTGATTTATTCTGTTCTTGGTATTCATCCTTATTAGCTCAAGAACACACAGTCGTCTTCTTCACCAGATTACCCTGTTTTCACTGTTTTATCAATATTCTTCACTTTTCTTTTGATTCTTCCTCTTTCAATGGCAAATATAGCCAATACATCCTTCATGAGTACGGGTTCACAGTCCAAACCTCCCACACTCATTCGCGAAAAATACCCACAGTGGAAAGTTCGAATGGTGAACTTTCTCGAAGGTATTCATCCTAGAATCCGTGAGTTCCTGTACAACCCTCCCTACGTCCCAATGAATCTAATTCCTAGACTTCCAGCAACTGGAACCACACCTGAAATACCTGAGCACTACGAACCGCGTCCTGAAGCAAACTGGAGYGACGAGGACAAGATTATCGTCGATTTGAGGAACAAATGTAAACGTTTATTGATTATGGAAATTCCTAATGACATCTTTAAGTGTATTGATCACTATAAACTGTCCATGGAGATCTGGGCAGAACTGGAAAAGCAAATTGAAGGTGGAAGGAAAACGCTTAAGAACAATCGTGCAATCTGCATCGACGAGTACTACAGCTTCAAAGCTAAAGATGGTGAGTYTCTGTCGGATACATACTCTAGACTAAACACGTTAATCAGCAACTRTAAGAGGTATGGCATCCCAAGAACGGCAGAAGAGAACAACTCACTTTTCTTGAAAAGCCTTGGGGCTGAGTGGATGAACATCACAATGTCCATGAAGGCCATCCTGGATCTAGAAACATGGACATTAGCAGACTTGTTTGGATCTCTCAAGAGCCAAGAGTCCCAAGTTATGCAAATGAAGAGAAACTTGGGTGGCCCTCTGGCTCTAGTTGCAGAGGACGGGTGTTCTGGTAAGGGAAAGGAGGAAAAGGAGGTAAAGAAGGAGAAGAAAAAGAAGGTGGTGCTGGTTGCAGAGAGCGACAACAGTTCTGAGGAAGAAGAGGTCTCCATGAAGGAGATGATGAAGACTCTTGCCCTGATCACAAGAGAATTTAGGAAGGGTGGCGAAAGGAAGGAGTTCAAAAGCTTCAATCGCAGAAGCTTCACAGTAGGAGAGAGATCTGAGAAGAAAGAGAAGGAGCAAAAGCCCTATCAGAGGGATGAAGAACATACGAAGGAAGAGCCCAAAGATGGCTGCTTCAAGTGTGGCAAACCTGGCCACTATGCTGCAGATTGCTAGTCTAAAGGACCAAGGGCACCACAGAGGGGTCCAAAAGACGCAGCCTTCTACAAAAAGAAGGTTGAGTACTACCAACAGAAGTCCCTACTAGCTCAATCTAGTGAGCTAGTTACAGACAAATCCTCTGATGATGATGATCAGAAGGGTCTTCTCGCATGGGAAGACTCAGACACAGAGGATGAACTCTTCTGTGGGATGGCTGACGTTGAGACAGACTCCTCTGCGAGAAACGATCAAGAGGTCTCTACTTCCTCCTCTTTTAACTCCTTTGATTCTTTCACAGAGATCCTTGAAAATCTCGATACATGTCATTTGGAGCATCAAAATTTTAAAGAAAAACTTTCATTATGTGAAAAAGAAGTAATTCTGCTCACAGAAGAAAGAAACCGTTTTTTCAAGATGTTCGAAGAAGAGCAAACCAAGTTTTTAAAACTTGAAAATTCTTCAAAACTAAAGCTAGCCAAGGTTGAAAAAGATTTGAAAATAAAGGTGGAAGAGTTGAGACAGATGGAGCACGAGAAATGTAATGTTACTTCTATGAAGGAGTTCTTTCAAAAGGAAAGAGAATTTTTACATCAACATGTGCTTGACAGAGAGCTCAAAATAAAGAAATTTCAAGAGGCTCAAAACGTTTATAAAAAGATAAAGGTCAACTTGGGCAGAAGAGGTCTAGGTTTCTCGAAGATTGACAACAAACCCGATTTCAAATCTAACAAAACTCTAGAGAATACCTTTAGATCCTCAAACAATTTGAAAAGCAAAATTCTTAAATCTAAGACCAGTTTCAAGAGGAGAAAAATGTTGGTTGAACCAAACACTAAATCGTGTTTATCTTTTGAAAATATAGCTTATGAAGACTATACTAATTCCTTCTCACCTTCTGCAAAGAAGAATTTCATTCCAAGAAAATTTATGAGACAAGATCAAATAGGAATTTTTAAGTTTGGTCAACCAGAATTTCAAGAAAACTGTTATTTTGGCAAACCTCTTGAACGAAAGTTGTCCGCAGAGGCTCTGGAATTCTTTCCCTCTTTTATCACAGAGCCCTCTGTAAATGAGTCCCTCTTAGAAAATGTTTTTAACTCCAAGCTCTCTGGAAAGGCCACTTCTAAGCATGAAAATACCTCAAATCTCAAAGCTAGTCCTACACAAGTTGTAGAGACTTCTAGTGATCTTGAGAAAGGTAAGAAAGAAACTTCAAAGCAAAGTAACTCTCAAAGCTCTATCTCCAAGACACAGAAGCCTACTTACACTTGGCAGCAAAAGGAAAAATGGCATTTGTCTAACAAAGCTTCTGTTGCAGTAAATGCAGGAAAACCAAARGAGGGGMAAATACAGAAGGACTTTAAAAAGATTTTGAAAAAGGAGCCTAGAATAGTGAAGGAATCTTGTAATAAGAGACCCAAATCTAGGAAGGGCTCTAAAATCAAAACGTCTGTACCCTTCTTTGTGAAATCTAATGAAAAATCTATGCAAATTTCTTATGATGTCTCCTCTTGTAATTGCTTCGATTTCATGCATACTCCTTCTGCACACATCCACCACTCTTCCTGTCGTGTCTCTCACCCTAAGAGTCAAGGCTCTAGGGAGAATAAGAGACAGATTGGCGTTTCTTCCAATAAAATTAAAGCCAAATCTAAGAATGTTAATACATACTTAAAGCAATCTAATTTTAAAGGACCCAATTGGAAGTGGGTACCTAAATTAAACGTTGTATGATTGCAGTTWCAACAGCATGTGTCTACCTGGGTTGTTGACTCGGGGTGCTCGAGGCACATGACTGGTACAGTAGAGCTTTTGTCTTCTTATTTGCGTCAAGAAGGAGGCTTTTGTCTTCTTAAATAATTTTTTTTGAATTATTTATTAATATAGCAATATTAGAAAATTGTATAACACAATTTATTTCGTTAACATTTTAGAGAGAATTTTAAAAGATATGTATTTTTTGGAACAACATAAAATAAGAAGTGTTACATTTTTTACAAACAAAATATATCTTAAGAATAATGTAGTATATTTATTTAAGAAATATTTTACTCTATAATATTTAATTTGCATGCAACTTAATAAGAAAAAATGAAAAAAAAAATTAAATAATTTTTTAAATCATAGCAATGAAAACTGAAAATTACTAATAATAATTTGAAATAAGTTTTTATTTTTATTTTAATTAAGCCATCAAAATGAGGTGTCATCCACATCACCTCATTAAAGCCACACAAGCAAGAAAAAGTGAAGGGGTTAACCAGTTTAAAAGGTAATAGGTTACTCATTGCTATAATGGGTAGATTTTTTAAAGTACGATGCCTTAATAAAAATAATTTGAAAGTACATTGATGTAATAAAGAAAAACAAAAGTAGAATGCTATAATAAGAAAAATTATGAAAGTAGGTTGCTATTTCATGCATTTATCCCTAAGGAAAATCAAGGTATACACAAGCTAAAAAAGACAGAGCTTATGCTGATATTGTGTGTAATCCTACATGATGCAAGCACTAACAAATGAAATATACACAAGTATTGATAGTTACAAGAAGTCAGGGAAGAGTATGCAGGATTAGATTGAAAAGATGATGATGGGATCAAAAGTTGGGACACAGCTGAAGGTGACCAACTGTATTACTAGTTATGAGGAATTCAAAGCTAGAGAAGGAGAAAGCCTAGATTATGTGTATGAGAGACTTTCTAGATTGTTGAATGAGTTGATTAAGAATGACATTAACAAGACTAGGATTGAGATAAATGTGAAGTTTCAGAGTAACTTACAGCTTGAGTGAAAGTCATTTGCTAACAATATCAGATATAACAAGTCATTATCTGATATTGACATTCAAGAGGTGTATGAAACTCTAAAACATAATGAAGAAGAAGTTTTAGAGAAGATAGAAGCAAAGAAGAAGTCTATAAAAGGATGTACTTGATCCTTTAGCTTTGGTGTTTGAGGAGAAGAGTAGATCTAAGGCTAGTAAATCAGTGAAAGAGGTGATTATGTCATGTAAGTCCTATGTAGAAGAGGTATCTAATAGTGATTCTGATTCTGAAATGAAAGAGCTTTAGCAGCAATGGTCATGTTACAAGAGTTTTTCAGAAAAAGTTCTACAAGAAGCCGCATTCAAACAGTCAAAGGTTTTCATCCGGATCCAAATATGATTATAAGGATAAGTTTGGTGAGAATAAGAAGTATGAAGAAAGGAAGTTTGATAGGAAGTTTGATAAAAAGAAGAAATTTGGAAAGAGTGTGGCAGATGAAAACACTAAATGCTATAACTGTGGAAATAAGGGACATTTTGCTTTGAACTGTAGAAAACTAGTGTCAAAGAACATTGACTACTACAAAACAAGTTCCTTATGTCCAAACAAAAGGATGTTGGCAAGGGTTGGATGGCAAAACATGATCACTGGCGGAATATTACAGATGATGAGGAGGAGGTAGACGTTGTAGCTCATATTTGTTTGATGGCAAGAACAGAATCAGAAATGTCTGATAATGAGGATGCAAAATTTGATTCAAGTTCAGAGGTACTTGAATCTTCATGTCTTGATCAGATGCATTGAATGAAGCTCAAATTGCAAGATTTTCAGCATAAACATAAAAATGAAAAAGATCACATTGTTATTTTAGAAAAAAAAAACTTAAAAAACAAGATAAATTTCTTGATTTACACTCAAAAAATGCTAACTTTGTTTGGGCTAAATCTTTGATATTTGAAAATAAAATGTTTCTTGAACAAAAGGATATCTTGACTGAGGAGATATATGAAATATAAGAAAAGCATAAATCATTAGAGTTGGCCAATGATGACTTAATTGTTAAAAACAACATTCTTACATTACAAAACAAGTGCTTACATGAAAAACTCAAAGATCTTGAGGAAAAGTTGTACAAAAGAGGTCAAACTGATCAAACTATTTTTTTAAGCAAACCAACTAAATCTATATTTTTTAACCTGAGAGAAGGTTTGGGTTATGAAAATCCAAAATGTTTAATGAAAGCTCTTTACTATACTCCAATGCCTTATAAATTTGAATATCTAGACCGCAATCCTGAATATCAAATTCAAATTATGAAATCATCTGATGAAGTTGAGGAACAAGAAGATTTAAATAGAAAGAGAAAAGATAAAAATGCAAGTTCCTTTCAGTTATACTGTTTTGAATGAATGTTATGAAACAAGAGTTCCTGCACTTTCTACAAATTATTTTCGTAGTTATTCAAATGCAGAACTCTCTTCAAAACTAGTTGAACAAAAACCTTACACTCTTACCCTTCTTTTGGAAAAACAGATTGTTCAGCTGGAAAATATTTTAAAAGAAGAAAGACTTTCATTCGAAAAGGAAAAGGAATTGCTTTTGAATAAAATTCAAAGTTTTGAAACTCAAAATGTTGCACAAGAAGAGGAATGTTTTGAGTCTTTTGACTCAGAAGCTTCTTCTTGTAAAGTTGTTATGGGAAATTGTGTTGCTATATCTTTTTGTCAATTTTCTGAGTCAGATGAATTCAAAATTTCAAAAGAAGAATAGGACTTTTCTGAAACTGTAAATTTAGATACTTGTTTGGATGAAGATATTGATCAATTTTACTTTTCTCAACAACTTCCCAAGCATGTTGATTTTATTGAAAAACTTAAAGAAAAGCTTGAGGATCCTGTAAAGTTCTTTAAGGGAGAAAGGTTCTAATTCCAAATCAAAACCAGTTCCTATGAACTCATATTATAAAAAGAATTAATCAAAAAGACGTTCACAGAAGCATAAAAAGAGTAATGTTAAAAATCATAAAACTAAGGTTTATCATGAAAAATCTTCTGATGGTTTTATTTATGATGTTTCGGGTAAATCTTTCAAGAGAAAGTATGTCTGTCAAGTAAAAGGCTCTACGCGAGTAAATTCGACAAAGTCATCTTCATTACCTAGAAAGAACATATATAACAATTTTACTAATGATGTAAAGAATAAAGTTTCTGTTGTGAAAAAGTACTCTTTGAATGAAATAGATCATTTAGCAAATGGCAAAATTTGTTGTTCTAAATATGGATGGGATGATTTCGTTCCTTTTACTTATTTTAATTTTGTTCATAATTCTTGTTCTCATGTTGATTCTGGTAAATCAAAATTTTAAAAAAAATAATTTTGAAAGATAGTTGGTTTGGTATTTAAAGTATACCACCAACTATGTCTAAACTAAAAGGAACCATACTGAAGTGGGTCCTAAAGTTAAGTGATTCATTTTGCAAGTTAATCGGCATGTGTGGTTTCTAAATTCGGGATGCTCAAAACACATGACTGGTAGAAAGGATTTATTATCTATTTTTGTTGAATCTTTTGGAAGTACAGTTAGATTTGGGAACGATCATTTCTCACCTATTCTCAGATATGGTGAAATCAAAGAAACTTAATCATAAAGATAGTATCTTATGTGGAAGGGCTTAGGCATAATCTATTTACTATAGGCTAGTTCTATGATATGAATCTAAAGGTATGCTTCAAATCAAACGGGTGCAGTGTCCAAACCGCTAATGGTAAGAAGATTTTAGCCAGAACAAGAAAATCAAACCTCTATACCATTGACCTATCCAATTTGTTAGTAGATATTGAGGTTTGCTTGATGTCCAAAGTATCTATGCAATAGAGTCTGTTGTGGCATAGACGCCTTTCCCATTTGAACTTTAAAAATTTGAATAAGTTGGTTACTGATGGTTTAGTCAAAGGTTTACCTGATCTGAAATTTCAAAAAGACCATGTATGTGCAGCATGTGAATTGGGAAAGATGAAAAAGGCTTCTCATAAGTCCAAAGTTGAGCATAGTATTGAACGTCCTGTGCAACTTTTACATCTAGATCTATGTGGTTCGATGCGAGTTCAAGGTATCAAAGACAAAAGTTATGTCTTCGTCATAGTAGATGATTATTCAATATATGCATGGGTGAAGTTCTTGAAATAAAAGGATTGTTAGGACTAAAACTGATCCTAATTATTCTAAAAGTTTTACCAATGCAACCGAGGCCAATGATGGAAGATCTGGAGATGCTGTTGTGCTAAAACGACTAAGTCTGGAAGAAGACCAGAGCCCCTATGGACGACCAGAAACCCTATGGATGACCAGAGCCCCTATGGACTACTTGTGGTTCAACGAAAGATTCTTTGTCATAAGACTGGTTGCACTGTTTTGTCAAGAAATTCACACATTTATCTATCCCTTAGTTAGATGAATTTGCTACTTTTGGGGTTGAGTGGCTACTATGTGCTTCAAAGTATGTGTTGGGTTGTAGGCGGATAAAAGCTGTATTATGTGCAATCAGTGGTGCTGCATTAACATTGAATCTGATTTGGTCTAAGAGTTGAAAATGAAGATTAGAGATCTACATTCAGGGGGGAGCTTGAAGATTTCATCCATACCAAGCACACTAAAGCTTTATTGAAGAAAGCAGAGGGGATAAGACCTTAAAGCTTCATGAGGATGCTTGCTTTATAAAACTTTGGGGGGAGATTGTTAGGACCAAAATTGATCCTAATTATTCTAAAATGTCCTAATGAAATATCATCATGTTAGGATCAAAATTGATCCTAATTATTCTAAAAGTTTTATCAAAGCAATCGAGGCCAAGGATGAAAAATCTGAAGATGCTGTTGCTGTGCTAAAATAACTAAGTCTAGAAGAAGGCCAGAGCCCCTATGGACGACCAGAGCCCCTATGCACGACCAGAGCCTCTGGTTGTATTGACCAGAGACTCTGGACTTTAACTCCTTCAGGACCAGAGCCCTTATGGACGACCAGAGCCTCTGGTTGTATTGACCAAAGACTCTGGACTCTAAGTCCTTCAGGACCGGAGGCCCTCTGGTTGGTCTATGCTCTAGATGACTATCTTCATAATTTTGAAGGATGGTGTTGATCCCATTTTTTATAATGATTATTTACTTGTTTATAGGATTTAGTTACCTTATTTATAGGATTTAGTTACCTTATTTATAGGATTCAGTTATCATGTAAATAACGTTTATATAAGAAGTGATACATGCATAGAATAGAAGTGAGATGAATGATCAATACTTTGTAACACAGAGATTCAAACACATCACATGAGAGTCGATTAGGCTTTTTAAGAGAGTTTGTATTCAATAAAGAAAGCAGCGACCAATTTATATTCATCTTCTTCTACAAATCTCTCATTTTATATTCCTGTTAAATTGTTCTACTGTCAGATCTGGGTTTAACAAGGATGAAAAAGCGGAGATCATTATTTCTTTCTTGAAGAGCGTTCAAGTTAACTTGCAATTTTCTGTTCAGAAGCTGAGAACAGATAATGAAACTGAGTTTAAAAACAAAACTCTAGGCTCTTTCTTGGATTCTATTGGTATCTTGCATACATTCTCCGTAGCCCAGACACCACAACAAAATGATGTCGTTGGACATAAAAACAAAACCTTAGGGGATACGTCATATTTTACTCAAAACCGCTTTATTGTCAATAAGAGTTTTGGTAAAACACCTTATGATCTTATTAATAAACAAATACCTAATATAAAATTCTTTCGAGTTTTTGGTTGCAAGTGTTTTATTTTAAATGATAAATAAGAAAGAGATAAGCTCAGTGCTAAGGCAGATGAAGCAATTTTCATTGTATACTCAAAGAATTCTGCTGCATATTGGGTCAACAATAAACAAAATAAGACGGTGAATGAAAGTGTGAATGTATCATTTGATGAAGATGTTGATTTGGCTTCTGGACAAGACGGCTCAGAACCCGTACTGACAAATAAACTCTTGCATCAAGCAAATCCAGACGAAACTTCTACATCTACGAATAATCTTTCAGAACTAGATTTATTATTTGAAATTTTTATGATGAATATTTTGGTACTAAAACTGATAGTTCAAATGGTTCATCCAGGTTGAATGAAGTTCATTTTACAGAACAAATATATGGTCTGTCTGTGGATATACCGTTTACATCTTCTGAAAATATTTCTGATGAATTAATTCAAGAGCAGGGTTGTCCTGATTCATGTGAAGAGAGTCTAGCTAATAATCTGTCAGAAATTTATGTCGGTCAAGATGAAAACATTCAGACTCTCTCAGAAAATCAGACTGCTGCAAATTTAAATGTTGATCCTTCACCTAAACCAGTTCGAGACAACTCCCCCAGTGCTTATGTTGATCAAAATTTAGACCAGTCCTCTTATGTTTCATTAACTCATAGCAATAAGTGGACCAAGGATCATCCAGTAAGTCAAATTATTGGTAGTCCACATTCATCTGTACGAACAAGGTCTGCTACAGTAAATGAGTGTGTGTATGTAACTTTCTAAAGCAATATTGAGCCAACTAAGGTGTCTGAAGCCTTAGCTGATCCGGATTGGATAATTGCAATGCAAGAGGAGCTAAATCAGTCTAAAAGTCTGGAGCTTGGTTCCTCGTCCTAAAAATATGACTATCATTGGCACAAAGTGGGTATTCAAAAATAAAAAGAATGAACATGGAGTTGTTGTCAGAAACAAGGCTGGGTTAGTCATAAAAGGATACAATCAACAAGAAAAAGTAGACTACGATGAGACTTTTGCTTCGGTGGCGAGAATTGAGGCTATTAGAATATTTTTGGCATATATGGCACATAAAAACTTCATTGTGTATCAAATGGACGTCAAAACAACATTTTAATACGGTCTTCTCAAAGAAGAAGTATATGTCTCCCAAGCGGAAGATTTTGTTGATGAGTCTAAGTCGGATCATGTTTATATCTTTGATAGAGCTTTATATGGTCTAAAGCAAGCCTCGAGAGCCTCACATGATTTGCTTTCAGAATTTCTCGTAAAATCAAATTTCTTAAAAGGTAAAATTGACACAACTCTTTTCATTAAAAAGAAAAAGTATGACATTATCTTGATACAAATTTATGTAGACGATATAATATTTGGATCTACAAACCCTAAATACTATAAGAATTTTTCATCCTTGATGGTTTCTTGATTTAAAATGAGCATGATGGGTGAGATGAACTTCTTTTTAGGCTTACATGTTAAACAATTATCCTCGGTTTTTTTCATTTCTCAAACAAAATATATTTCAGATATCTTGAAGAAATTTAATATGAAAAGTTGTTCATCTATAAAAACACCTATGGCTCCGGGTTCAAAACTACATGTTGATCCTTCGGGTAAAGCTGTAGATGAAAAGACCTATCGACGCATAATTGGTTCTTTAATTTATTTGACATCTTGCAGAATTAATATTATGTTTTCAACACATCTCTGTGCCAGATATCAGGCCAATCCTAAAGAACCCCATTTAAGTGTTGTCAAACGAATCTTTTGTTACATTATAGGGACAACTGATCTTGAACTTTGGTATCCTAAAGATACCGGCTTTGAACTAACAACATACTCAGATGCAGATCATGTAGGTTGTATATTAGAGAGGAAAAGTACTTCTGGTCATGTACAATATTTAGGAGAGAAGTTAGTGAGTTGGGCGTCAAAGAAACAGCACTGTGTGTCTACATCTACAGTTGAAGCATAATATGTAGCTGCTGCTAGCTGTTGTTCTCAAGTTATCTATATGCGTTCTCAACTTACAGACTATGGTTTTTCCTACAACAAAATTCCTATATAATGTGACTCGAAGAGTGCAATTGCCATATCTTGTAATCTTGTTCAACACACAAAAACCAAGCATATCGATATCTGGTATCATTATTGAACTGTATTTTGTTATTACAAAATATCAGTTAGCCGACCTGTTCATGGAAGCTTTAGATGAAAAACACTTTAGCTTTCGAATTTCTAAGTTAGGCATGTTGAATTTAAAATTTTGAATCTCCTATAAAATTTGTTCAATAAGTTGAAAATTTTAATTTTATTAGTCAAATTTTTTGACTTATAAACTTATTATTTTCATCAATATTGAATTTAGTTTATATTAAATTCTATAATTTTCAAATATCTATATTTTCAAAGTGTATTTCAATATTTTTTTTCTTCTGATCTAATACTTTTGATTATGTGCTAATAATTCCAGGGGGAGTATTTGAATTTTATCTAATGTAATATCAAGAGGGAGTAAGTATTTTTTTTATCTGAATGAAAAATGGATACTTAATTGATATATTTTTATAGGACATTTGACGAAGTAAGAGTTGGGAGATGAGTCATTCATCCAAGGCTTGGGCGATGAGCACTTAATCCGAACAAAGCCTTGTGAGATGAAGTGGTTTTCTGAATAAAGACTTGTACGATGAAGTGGCTATTTGGACAAGCCATGTGCGATGAAGCGTCTATCCGGACAAGGCCTGACCGATGAGCTTCCAATCTGTCCAATGCCTAATCGATAATCATAAGGGTACACAAAGAAACTCTCAATCTAATTATATTCTCACAAGATTTCGCAATAGTTTAGTTTGGCACAATCAGGTAAATGAAACCTGATGAGGATGCCTCCTTATATATGACTAAGCTAAACAAAATCTCCTAGAATCTTGGCTTGAATCTCTGAGTTCTTGTTCCACATCCTTATCGTTTACGATCCTTGAATATTGGAGCGGACTAAGTCAAGCCGCCTTGATTCTGTTAGAAGCTTGTGAGAAAGTCTGAACTACGCCTGCATACCATGGGAGTAGAAGACTTGTTGATCCCAGATCTCTCAATAACACTAATAATCTAGTTAAGAATAACCAAATTATAGTGTTTTAATGGAGAAAGTGATGAACACTCAAGAATGAATTATAAACAATAAAGAACAGTCTTGAGCGTCAAAAGGTTTCACTTTATTAATAATAAAAACGTAAAAAGAGACATTTTGTACAATAGGCCTAATCACCTATTTATACTAGAAAGCTAACTAGAAGATAACTATCTAACGAGACTTTTTAGCTAATCTTCTATTAACAGATAATGTTTATCTAAATTGTTGATAAACTTTAATATTAAGATAAACTTGAAGTGTAGCTGTCGACTTGTCATCTACAGCTGTCTTCCATTGTATGATGAATCATCCTTATCTTTAAATCTTCATCGTATGCCTCTGGATGAATTGCTGAATAATTCTCTAAGTGTTGTTGACCAGAGGGATGATGAAGATGCTCTTTCCATCGTATCCCTGGTCGTCCATCGATCCTTTGGTTGTACTCCAGACTTAGCCAATTCTGCCTTGATGTCTTCATCGGTCTTTTGGTTCTTCATTACTTGTTGTTTTTCATTACTTTTTCACTTTATGAATTATGGGGTTTAACAATCTCCCCCTAAGTAATGAAATAACAAACATAGTAAAAACAATTGTAAAGAACAAAGACTAATCTAATAGAAAAACATCAAATTCCAAATTTTCATTGGATGATGAAATTCTTATAATACTGGAATCAAAAGACATTAAGGAAAAAAATTACAACTCATCATGAGCTACCTTGATATATTTCTCTGAATCGCATAAGCAGTATTTGATAGCCGATGACTGTCGATATCTCATGGATGAGTTGACTCCCTTCTTCTCTTGGCACATGATTTCTACCCAGTCTTTCTCTGCTGACTTTCTGAAACCATTCAAGTGTATCCGATGAATACTTGAATGCCTCAGTTAGTCTGAAGAATTTCTTTGCCCCGAACTCATTCTTGTAAACAAGTCCAAGTTCGGTTGAGTTAAGACTGAGGCAGATCTTTTCTCCTAAGCGAAGAGCAATTTTGAAATCACTCTTTGCTTTATGGTTTACAAGGGTCTCCATTGTTTTTACAACCGCTCTGTTCACCATTCCAAACCTGATGCTATGGTCCTGCCTTTGAGCCGTGTATGCGTATAGTTCAATCAAGTCATAGGGATTGAGGTTGATGAGGTCATTTTCATTAAACATGCTAATTTGCCAATATGCTCTTTCCATTGTGAACTCGATGTATCGAATGGCTCTATTCGCTCTATTGGTGAAGGTCTTCACTTTTAGATCCATGACCCTCCTTATCCCATCGTTCGAGAAGACAGCATGTGGTGCTTGTGCGGTCTGTCTAATGAACCTATAGTGTAAGAGGTCCATGGACTCGGGCGATAAAATCGGAGGATTGATGGTCAAACTTTCATCACGGTCTTGGTACAAGTATTGATGGATGTTTTCCATCATAATGGGTTCCCTGGGTGGCACCTCTGGACGTCTCCTCAGCGACTCCATGTTCTATATAATTTCATCAACCAAGCTCTGCGGAGGTTGCCTTGAGGAAGAGGGAATATCCGCTTGCACCATGAGTGGTTGGGTTGCGGGTTGTGTATGGGTTGGTGAAGGTATGGTTTCTTGTTGGGTTGGTTCAGCTTAGGTTGGTTGTGGTTCATTGGGTTCGGCTTGGGTGGTTTCTGGTTCATGGGGTTTTGTTTGGGTTAGTGGTTGTTGGGGTGATGAAGGTTGGATTATTGTTGGTTCTGGTTGTATGAATAAGGTGAAGGGTTCTGTGGTGCGAGGGGTTGGTGAAGGGGTTAAGGGTAGGTTTGGTGTGGGTGATGAAGTAAAAGGTTGGTTTATTTCTGTTGGTGGGGTGGTTGGCTCTTATTCGGTTGAGGAACTCAACACGATGGGTTCTAGGGTTGTAGCAAAGGGAACATGTACATTTTGTACATCTTCAGAGGGCAGAGCCTCTGGTTCCCTTACTTGGGTTCCTTTGGTGGAGGGTGGTGGTTGAGTTTGTGACGGTGGTGGTGGTGGTGGTGCAGCGGATTCCATTTGTTGTGCAGCCGCAGCTTCTGTCTCCCCCTCATGAGGTCCAAGACCTTGATCATCGGTGTCTGGATCCTCAGGCCTTCGTTGTTTGAGGGGGCGGCTTGATGAGCAGGAGGCCTTGGACCTGTTCTTCTTCCACAGTCGTATGTGGTCGGCCAATATGCGCACTAGATCCTTGTTGCGCCGTTGTTCCATGGTGCGAAGAAGAGTGTTGGTTCGATCTTGCTGTTGTTGAAGACTCTTCCTCAGCACAATGGTAGGCTCAACCGATCTGGTGGCAAACTTTGCACTTATCTCATTGAACGATGAGATAAGTGCCTTGGACAGAGCCCAGAGATCGACTCTTGTGGCAGACTCTGTGGTTGATGAGGAGGCTGGTGGTGGCACGGAGGTGGTTGTGGATGTGGATGTGGATGGTGGAACAGGAAGGTTGGTGATGAGTTCTCTCACCTCTGCATTGAATGAGGAAAAGGCTTCATAAAAGGATGGGCCTGCAGAGGGAGGTTGGGGTTGAGTAGGTTGGGGGATTTGGGCTAATATTGTGGCGGGGAGTTGGGTGAGGGTGGTTTGGATGGTGGCCATTTGGTGGGTAAGAGTGGCAAGGGTTTCATCGATAGATGAAGTGGACGGAGGTGGGGTTTGTTGAGGGAATTGGGAGATTATGGATGTGGGTAGGGAGTTAAGGTTTTGAAGGATGGTGTTTAGTTGGGTGATGATGTATGTAAGGTTCTCATTGGCCTCAGTTGCCTGGGCCGTGAGGGTGGCGATGGATTGGATGATGATTTGGTTTTTTTGGGTGGCAAGGGAGGATGTGGTATTGTGGTGTTGGGTGATGGTTTGTTGGAGCATTTGGAGACGTGTGGTATTGTCTCGGGTTTGGGTGTCAATTTGGGAGAGGTGGCGTTGCAGGATTGCAAGGGATTGTTGAAGGTCAGTGATATCGGTTGAGGGTGGGTTGTCAACAATCCCTTGAATGATGAGTTTAAGGTCTTCCAAGGACCGCATCACTGAATCGACAAAGGCTTGGAACTCAGCCTTTGTGACCAGGTCTGCAATTGGGGTAACCCCTGCAGCAACGGATGCTGAAGGTTGGGCCTCTGCTCTGGAGGCGCCTTCTTGGCCTTGTGAGAATGTGGGCCTAGAAGGACTTCCATCATGTCCTTGATAGCCCTCAAGAGAGGAGCTATCTCATGATGTTGTGTCATCAGCTTCCTCTTCCTCTACTTCAGAGGCCAAGTAAGTGAAGCGAATGTGTGTCCCCTTTGGTAAATCAAATATTGAAGGGGGATGGCATGAAAGGAAGATCGCTCTGAATGATCTTGGGGTTGTTCAATGTCAAAAGCAACACATGCTTTTGTGTGTGTGATTGGTTGTGTCGAGTCCTGAGGCGAAGGGGCTCTTATATCTTCATCACCTCTCTGTTGGGAGAGGGGTGATGTAAAATGGGGTTCCTCGACTAATTCATCTCCAGAGGCCCGAAGGATGGCCTCTGGATGGCTGGCTGGGGTTGGGATTGGACTGGGTCGTCCTTGTTCAATACCCCTGGGGCTTTGATCGCAAGGGGTAGATGATGTGGTTGCCCTTTGGGTAGTGGGTGGAGGAATAGTATGAGTAGGGCCGGGGAGGCACGATGAGTAGCATCATCATCATCGTCATCTTCATCATCCGATGAAGATGTCTCATGTGCTCCCTCGCTTGGTTTGGGGGACGGCTCTAATCGCTCTGGGGTAGCTGCCCTCGGCTCCTGGGACAGCATAGAGCGTTCATAGGTCTGGCGTATCTCAGATGTCGATGGAATGACATTGAGCATAGCCCTGGAGAGTGGGCGGTTGATGGTGTAACCCTCCTTCGAGAGGATTGGTCGATGGTCGTGCATCTTGTAGACTGCACTGAAGGGCTCCTCAGCCGGTAGTCCATGTTTCCTCATTGCGTCCTCAATGAAGAGGGCGAGGAAACGAGGGAAGAGAACCGCAAATAGAGGCTTGCCAGCGGCTTGGAGTTTGCATTTCTTGACCACCGCCGAATGAATCTCATTGTAGATGAGAAAGGCGTAGTCAAGGTTCAGGCTGAAGAGCATCCCATACATGATCGTCTATGTTCCCTTGGTCCAATGACCCCAGTTTGCATTTGAGGGCCCTGTTGAGGATGGAGAAGAACATGTTCCACATCGGCGGGAGGAATTGACGTTTAAAGTCGGAGAAGTTGCGGAGGTCACGATTGTAACCTAGCATCTTGACGAAATGTAGGATGTCGTTGGTGGTGGGTGGTTCGTTATATTGGGCAATTCCAAGCTCCCGTCGAGTGGGAATGCACAGAACTCGAGAAACTTTAGCCCACGAAATCTTAGTGGTACGCCGGTGTCAGCAAGAGTTAGGGCGGGAAGGAGAATACAGTTCTTGAAGAACTCGATCATGACGGCGAAGCGGTCGTCGAACAGTGTGTTTCAAAGTTCAATAGCATGGTTGTTTGGCTTCATGGGTAAGAACACGATAGCGCGGCTATCGGCGCCGGTGGATTGGACTCTGCTGTCATTGTTATTCGATTCGTGGGAGGCAGAGGAGGCCATTGTTGAGGAAGTTGCAGGTTTTTGTTCGTCAAAATCTAGTTGCAGGTTTTGGTAAGCGTAAAGAGGTAATGAGGGTAGAAGAAAGATTTTTATAGGTGGAGAGATGGTGGGGTGGAGGTGGG
>NW_020201871.1:0-1156 GCF_001531365.2 Cynara cardunculus var. scolymus
CGGAAACAATAATAAGAACAGAACAGAGTAAATAAATCAAGAACACACAGTCAAGATGAGGAAGAAGATGAACACATGGGAATTGCTTCAAAGGTTTTTTAATCAATTCAATTGGAAAATTAGATGATTACAATTCGGAAGCACATTGATTACAAAGGCCTTAGCCGCTATTTATAATAGTTCCTAATGACCTTACTGACAAGATCTTGACGCCTGAAATCATCTAAGCCGTCCAAATAAAGTCGATTAAGTCCTAGTCACGTGAGAAGCACATGCAGCTAATAACCATTGAAAAACAGTTGGGAGAGGATCTTCACAGAAGACGAAATCCGCAGACCCTCTGTGAGCCATCTCAGAGGCTCTGCTGTAATTGACTTGCATGTTCTTATTGACAGAGGACCATTTTCCAGAACCTCTATGAGAGACATCAGAGGTTCTGTCACACTTTACTTGCTCAAATATTAGGCTTCTGTCGTTAGTCCTCTGTTGTATTCTGTGGAAGATATCCTTCTGTCAAGACTTGCAGAATACTTTTTCTATACTTTTACAAGAGATGAAAAATGAAGCTAACAATGAGTGAGGATTTGAAGTTTTCAAGGACTCCCCCTCAAACAAATAATAAAGAAGAATTAGGGGTACCAGAGGCTCTAGTCTATACAACCAGAGGCTCTGGTTGTGAAGGATGATGAATGTATGAAAGGTGGCTAAGTGGAAGTGGAGAAAGGGTCTTTGAGATCAGAGAAGCTCTAGTTACAAGGAGTATGAATCCAGAGGCTCCGGTCTTTAGAACCAGAGGCTCTGGTATGGTATAGAAGGGTTAGGTGTATACCAAGTCATAGATGGGAACTTGATAGCGCTGGTTTCAAAGAAATTGGAAACCAGAGGCTCTGGTCTTTGGAACCAGAGGCTCTGGGTGGGAACAGAGTACTTAGTGTATGAAAACTAAGTATATGCCTTGGACCAGAGGGGCTCTGGGTCCAAAGGATAAAGAATAATGAGGAGATGAAAACCATAGTCCTTAAGCTAAGTCTTCATTCAGAGAACTTGTGAACAACAACTAGCAGCAGCAACATATTCTACTTCTATTGTGGATGTTGAGACACAATTTTGTGTTCTGGATGTCCAACTTACTAGCTTGTCCCCCAAGAGTTGACAG
>NW_020201871.1:4076-5342 GCF_001531365.2 Cynara cardunculus var. scolymus
TAAACTCTTATCCGGACAAGATTAGATATACTTTTGCAAGGGATTGAGCGGATATTAAATCGTTGAATTCATTTGAGCGTATTCATTTTTTTTTCTAAGTCCTTAAATCGCTTAATTCTTGAGCGGTTTAATTTTCTTGTTTGAGCGGTTTATTTCTAATCCGATTAACCTTTGAGCGGTTTATTCCTAAATCGAACATGTCTTGACCGATGTTCATATAAACCGTACATGCCTTGAGCGGTTTAGTGTCTGGATTAACACTTAGATATTTTTCATTCCATAAGCCAGACACCTCTTGACTGACTTATTCTAATCCGGATAAGCTTTGAGCGGTTTAGCATATGAACGGTTTTTGACTTTGACTATAAATAATCGTCTCATTTTTTACTTTTTACTTTTTATTCCATTCACTATTCATCATCGTCTCCGCTCAACTCTCCGCTCAACTCTGGTTCTTCAATTTCACTCTCTTAATCTCGTCTTCTATTCATCTCTTCTAATCAAGGTTTATATCAATTTGATCTCTTTTCATTATCTCTTGAGTGTTTCGATTATCATCGATCGTATGGACTGTTAACACTTAATCTGAAGAATACTTCATAATCGAACCAGTAAACTCATAATAACTCAGTTTTATACTTGTTTCTTTGTGTATTTTGTGTATTTTTTTGATTACGTTGAGTGTGTATTTTGAATTTTTAATGTATTTTTGTTCATTGTGAGTATTTTTTATTGTATTTGTGTGATATTTTTTGAACGGATATCTCACCGTACAAGGTGATCGGACTTCAATCCGATCAACTTCAAACCGATTGATGATTGTCCGGTTTATTACTTAGGTTTTTTGTCTTGTTGTCCGGACTTCTAATCCGGACACAATTTTTTTTAGTCTAAGTGTTTTGTATGTTGTTCGGACTTCTAATCCGGTCAATATGTTTGTATTTTTTTTCTAAGTGTTTTCATATTTTAGTTTATTTTTTTTAGGTTAATTTGTTTTTTTAAATTTCAATTTTTTTATTATTTGATATCTTTTGTGTGTGTGACTATTTTTTTTTTGTAATTCAATTTTTCTTGAATAAAATGGGTACTAATATTTTAGATTTTTTACAGGTAAATGGCGGATCCAAGACATCAGCCTGACGAGGAATCTCACGTTTCTTCTGTCAGATCTGATAATATACCTATACATTTGCCTAACCAACCCATTGCATCCGAAACACTATTTCCACAAATACAATACCTAGAAATAAAACCAAATAACCACAA
>NW_020201871.1:5838-9105 GCF_001531365.2 Cynara cardunculus var. scolymus
AAGGCTAGAAAGTTCGTGCCTTTTCAGAGATTTTTGCAACTATTCATAAAGGCCATGATGAATGCCAACGAAGATATTCCGGCCAGACCTAATTCAGAAAAAGGGCCAACATTCATCATGACCAGAATTCGGCAGCATAGAAAAGTAGAAGATTTGGATTCGATAATGCCAGTTCCACAAGAATTAATTGCTTTAGCTGATCAGAATGCTCAGTGTGTAATAGATTATAGAAGAGTGATAGATACAATAGTTCAACCAGAACCGGTTGAACTTGCCCAAGGATCACCCCATGCCTCAGCTGAGAGAGAAGTAGAAATAGAAGAGAGAGTTCAGGAACAAGGGTTACCTGAACAGGGTAGTGTGATTAGAGAATATGAAAGTGAGAGGGGTGAACAGGTGGGGGGAGCTTCTGATCAGCAACGGACTTTAACTATTCAGGATGATTCTGGTGATGAACATAATGATAATGATGATGGAGCTGATGCTCAGAATGCTCCTGAAGAAAATATTCCCATTGGAACTGTTATGGATGATATTGATACGATCTTTCCTGAATATTCAGCTCGGCAACCTTGTCCGAGTCTACGTTCTTTATCATTTAATGTTGACGAATGTGATGATTATGATCGTATTCTTCAAGATTTATCAAATGAAGGAGGAGATGAGGGTGTCGAAGTTGAAAATGAAGAGAGGTTGAGAGAACGGGAAGGAAAATAGTATGGAGAGGGTGAGAGTAAGAGTGGAGCAGAAAAAGAAGATCAAGCTCCTTTCTAAACTGAAATACTTAGCCGGGCAACCACATCTACTACTGACATTCATTTATTGGAGAATGTAGTTATTGAAACAAGTAGGCCGCTGCCCCAGCCTACGACTTCGATTCTGTGCACCTCGAGTCTAGAGCCGATACACATAGGTACACATGAGTCAAGAGCATCTGTTGCTCAAAGTGCAGTTCTTAGTGAACTTGCTGGAACGACCAGAGTGATGTCTTTTGACATTTCACAAGGACAGGTCAGAAGTCATAGCAATGCTAACATCACGCCAACATTGAACGTAGGCACAACAGTTTATTCAACTGTTGTTACAACTTATATTCTAAGTGAATCAGGAGTTACTTTACCCGACTTTGTGTCAAGGGAATATATGGACGGCGCCCTAAAGGCTGTTCAAGAAAATTTTGATGCTCAAATGGCCAGTTTAAAAAGATTATTGAAGGGTAAAGAAGTTGTTGAAGAAGAGCCACCGTCTGTGCCATCACCACCAACTGTACCTGAACCATCCATACAAGATCAATCGGTGGATGAGCTGAAATCTCTCTTATATGCAAAATTGATGCCATCTCAGAATCCAGATGCTGAGGACGCAGATTTGGTTGGTCTCCTACGTCAACAAATAGATGTTAACCCTGTTATTCAAGCCTCATAGTTTTTGCCTTTTCAAGATGTGATTAATGCTAATTTCTCTAAAGTTAGTAACTTAATCACATCCAATACCCAAGATCTAAAACGTTCAATGGATACTCTTATTGAAAGGGTGTCTGTACTTGAAGAAACTTGCAGGTCTCAGGCCATATCTCTGAAAAGAATACATGACGATCAAGATGATCCTGATAGTCATGAAGGGGAGAGAAAAAGACAGAGATTGGCTGAGACATCTGAACAAGGTGCAAGGGTGGGTGAGGAGCCATCAGCTCAAGACGTTACTACTGAAGTTTCTGCCTCGGAATCAGTTCGGGAAAGAACAATTGAGGATATTGTAGTTGAAGATGAAGGTTTGGAGACAAGTCCTATGATCGAGCCAATGGTTGAAAAGCCGGCGGACTCCACTGTTGGAACAAGGATGCTTTTGGACTTGTCTGCCAACGTTGGTTTCAACGAAGTGTTCTCTAAAACTCTGGGTGGAGAGCAAGACTTTGGAGAAGATATTGACAATATAGACGAATCGACTGGGATCTATTTTGACTTTGAAGGTGATATTGATGATGAAGATCTAGTCTTTCCTGTTCAAGAAGAACGTCAGTCTGCTCCATAATCTTCCATTGCAGTCCTATCTGATGTGCCAGTCATCACAGCTCAAAGAGAACATGTTGATCCAACTGAAATCTTCACCAAAGACTATGTGCCATTTCATATAAGAG
This sequence comes from Cynara cardunculus var. scolymus, assembly GCF_001531365.2. Lineage (NCBI taxonomy): Eukaryota > Viridiplantae > Streptophyta > Magnoliopsida > Asterales > Asteraceae > Cynara > Cynara cardunculus. The sequence goes on from NW_020201871.1 coordinate 7,976, forward strand.
CTAATTTTCCTGGATATGATCGAGCAAGGATCCGAGAGCCTTATCTGGAAGATATCTACTTTGGAATCTTCATCCGACATAGAAAAGTGCTAAGTGGTGATAAAGTTCTAGGTATTCATAAGCGAACAAGGGAATATCATACTAAATATCGTCATCTTTTGAAAGCCAAGTGTCAACCAATCAATGAAGTTCGTACAAAGCATCGGATTGTGACGATCAAACAAGTAGATGCTCAGAAATTGTTGAGAATCTGGTATCCTGTTTTCACTGTAACAAGGCAGGATGGTCAGATTTGGAGATTCAGCGAAGCAGACTTCTCGAACTTATACTTAGATGACCTTGAATATATGTATTTTAAACTCAATAACATGACGATCAGAGAAGAAGGAGAATTGGTTGCTCTTGAAGCAATCAAGAGGTTTATACGATGTCATGTGAAACTGGCAATGGTCATTGATGTACAGATGGGGCTTGAAGACAATCAGCGAATCATCAATCTTAAAAGACCGAATCCAGACCTAGAAGACATTGAAGGCTATCCAGTGCATATAGTTCTTGAAACCCAGAGTTCGAGGTCGTCTATTTTGCACAAGTACAAGTAAAGAACTTCATGAGGTTTAGCGAGTTGAATAAATATTCTAACGGTACGATCAAATTAGTAAGAAGGGCACTTGACTTGAAGAGGGTGATGAACGATAAAGCTACTGAATCTGAACGGATGAGTTCTAAAGAAAGATATTTGCTGATCAATGCGATAAACTTGCTCGAGGAAAAGATCCAATATAGGAATGCTCTGAGAAGGTTGGAGAAGATTCTTGGACTGCGCAAAATGAAATTCACAAGAGTCCAAATTTGAATCCAAAGGGGGAGAATGTTGGGTTCAAGTTAGAGCTTTAAAGTTGTATTCAAGTTTCTCGTTAGTGTGATTGTTTTGTAATAGTGTAGCCTTTACTATTTCCTTGTATAAATAGTAATTTCCTTGTAATTATCATTAACAATCGTCATTAGCAAAATTATCAAGATTAGTGCTATAATTCTCTCTCTCTCTCAATCAAATCATCCTTTGATAATATTCTTTCTACCTTTTATTTTCATCATGATTCTTGAAGATTACATCATGTTTGTATGAT
>NW_020201871.1:9420-22788 GCF_001531365.2 Cynara cardunculus var. scolymus
TTGGATCTTCGAACCCAGGAGGCTGCTGCACGTAGACTTCTTCTTGAAGTTTGCCGTTGAGGAAGGTAGACTTGACATCCATCTGATAGACCTTAATGCCTTTGTGAACGGCGTAGGCTAGGAATATTCTGATGGCTTCAAGTCTTACAACGGGAGCAATGTTTCATCATAATCAATCCCTTCTTCCTGGCGGTAGCCTTTAGCAACAAGCCTGGCTTTGTTCCTTATTACGATGCCAGCTTCGTCCTTCTTGTTCCTGAAGACCCATTTGGTGCCTATGGCCGTCTTCCCTTTGGGTAGAGGCATAAGGGACCATACTTTGTTTCGTTCAAAATGGAGTAATTCTTCTTGCATTGCGTCTATCCAGTTTGGATCTTGTAGGGCTTCTAAAATCTTCTTAGGTTCTATCATGCTCAGAAAGTTGGCGAAGAGGCATTCATTTGTTGTGGAAGATCTTGTCTTGACACCAGAGGTTGGATCACCAATGATTTGGTGGTGAGGATGATCTTTTGTCCACTTGGTGCTTGATTGAGGTTCTGTAGCAACAGGATGCAGCTCTTCATCGACTGATGGAACTACTTGCTCCCCCTCGACGAGATCATCTCCAAAGTTAGATTCTGGATCTTGATCATGATTTGAAGACATAGAAGAAGTAGATGGTGAAGTAATATGAGTTTCTGTATGAGTTGTACCTTTAGCTTTGGAGACTTCATGATCTTCATCGAGTTTGGAGTTAGATTTTGCAGTGGACACATTTCCAGAGATTACTTCTTCATCGAAGATGTCTTCAAATAATTGAGCTAGCTCTGATTCAATGGTTTTGCAAAGTGATGAATCAGATGCTCTTCTTTGAAGTCCGAGTTCTGAACTGTTATGTCCAAAAGTCATTGCTGTTGATTCATCGAAGGACACATTGATGCTTTCGATGACGATCTTTGTCCTTTTGATGTAGAGTTTGTAGGCTTTGGCGGTTTGAGTGTAGCCCATAAAGACTCCTTCATCAGCTTTCTTGTCAAACTTGCCAAGATATTCTCTATCGTTGAGTACTAAGCATTTGCACCCAAAGATATGAAAATATTTGACATTTGGTCTTCTGTGGTTGATTAGCTCATAAGGTGTCGTCTGGTGTCTCTTGTTAATGATTGATCGATTTTGGCTGAAGCACGCAGTTGAAACAGCTTCAGCCCAAAATGTGATGGGTAACTCTGATGAAGCAAGCATGGTTCTTGCTGCTTCCACTAAAGTTCGGTTCCTTCGCTCTGCCACTCCATTTTGTTGTGGAGTTCTTGCGGATGAGAAGTTTTGTGTAATGCCTTTATTGAAAAGATAGTCATCAATTTTAGCATTTTTGAATTCAGTTCCATTGTCGCTTCTAACCTTCACTAGTTTTTGTAGAAGGACTAGAAGCCTTTTCATCACTCCAATGAGTAGGTCTGGAACCTCTGATTTCTTCTTTACAAATTCAACCCAAGTGTATCTGGAGTATTCATCGACCAATACTAGCATATACTTCTTTCAAGAGAGACTTTGGGTTGATATAGTCCCACAGAGGTCTATATGAATCATGTCCAAGGGCTTGGTGCAGGAGGTTTCTGACTTGGTTTTATGTGAGGCCCATTTTAACTTACCCAACTCGCAGGCTGAGCAAAGATGATATTTTTCGAATTTTAGTTCCGGAATTCCCTTGACCAACTTCTGTGTGGCTAGTTTTCGTAGTGCATCAAAGTTGAGGTGTGAGAATTTCTGATGCCATAGCCAATTTTCATCACTCTTATGGGAAAAAAGGCAAAGGTTGTCTTGTCCCAATGAGGACTCAAAATCTAGAAGATAGAGATTTCCTTCTCTCTTTGCTTTGATGATTGTCTGTTGGGCATTGTTTCTATTATGCAGAAACCTTTGTGAAACCTGACTTCAAGACCCTTGTCGCAAAACTGACTTATGCTTAATAGGTTGTGCTTTAATCCTTCGACATAAGCCACTTTGCTGATGGAGATGTTGCCTTTGTTGAGAATGTCATATCCTTTGATAGTGCCCTTGATGTTGTCTCCAAAAGTCACAGATCCTCCAGATTTTTCGATGAAGGAGGATAGTTGACTTTTATCACCAGTCATGTGCCTGGAGCAACCAGAGTCCATATACCATGGTTGCAAATGTTGGTCCTGCAAGACAAATTAAGGGGTTTTAGGTACCTATTTCATAATGGGTCCTTGTTTGTTAGTAGGGGATTTCACACTCTTTTTATTGCCCTTAGCCTTTGCAGGCTTGGGTTTATTTGCCTTTCCCCTGCCCTTGGGTTTGGGCTTTTTCACGTTGTCATTGGTTTTAACTTTGTATCGATAAATGTGTTGTGAAAAGGGGCAATGATATTTCAACATGTGATTTCTCAGGTTTTGTAAAAGAGTTAAACATTGGCAATGATGATGCTTTGGATCTGTATGTCTAACTATCTTTTTATTCGATGTAAACAAAGAAGTAAATCTAGGTGTAAATCTTGTCCTAGCATCGGTTGTTTTTACAAACTTCCTATCTAGTTCAGATTTTTTATTTGGAAAGGTCTTTGGCTTTACTTCTTTTCTCCTGAGGAAGGTCTGCTTTTCTTCAGCTGGATGGAAAGAAAAGTGATGTTTAATACTCTCAGAGGCAGGCCACTTCTGTTTTTGCTCACGAGTGAACTTGATGAACCTGAAGGATGTACAAGGGACTTGAAAGTTATTTTTGGCAGATTTACTATCTTTCAGTTTTCTCTTTTCTTTGTCTGAAGTTTTCATCGATGAAAGAATACCAGATTTCATTGAGGCATTTGAGTTTTGATTCTTCTAATCCTCAATGAACTTTGATGATTCACAACTCATCTCTTCTCCAGATTCAGAATCAAGAAAGTCTTTTGCGGATTTCTCAAAATCAAAATGAGCATGGATTGAATTAGAAGATATGAGTTCAGAGGTTGATGCTTCAGAGTGATTTGTTTGAGGTTTCATCGATTCTGACTTTGATGAACTTGCAATTTTACTTGGGTTGTTCATTGATTCATCAGCTGATGGTTCCTCATTTGGATTCTCTTTTTCATCAACAGTACTTGCTGATTGAGAGGATTTGACAATCAGAGACTCTGGTTTAACCATAGGATTTCCATTGGTTTCTGATTGAGAGATGTCATTTCGTCCATCAGAATTCCTACTCGTACTGTTCTCGTATACCACATTTTTCAAAGTTTTGTCTTGAAACGATAGTTTTTCCATCGACTTTAACTCTTTTAAAATTTKCTTTTGGTTTTGGAGTAAAGTCGGGTTTTTGAATGCATCCAAGTTTGAAAGTTGATTCAAGGGTAGATTTCTTTGATTAGATGATAGAGTCCAATTCATTGAATACTATCCATTGAGTGTCTGAAGTTCATTGGTTTGAAGCTTCTGGTGAGGTATTTCACGTTCTTTTTGAAAAAAATCTTTAAGAGCTACTGAATTTAGTCTCTCTGCCTCGGATTCCTTTAAGGCCTTTGTTTTCTTTTCTAGGTCCTTAGTTATTCGTTTGTTTAATTCCAGAAGTTTATCTTTCTCTGATTTCTTAAGAGTGCTTATGAGAGTCTTTTCCTTTGCAAGTTCAGCTTTTTCTTCGGTTAGAAGGTCAGTTTCTCTTTTGTAGAAACTTGCTTCTTTTTCCGCTTTTATCCTTTCAGATTTTTCAAAATTTAATTTCTCTTTTAATTTCAAGAAATCTTCGAAAAGTTTTATTTGGGGCAGAGTTGGTTTTATTGGAGGTAGACTCACATACCTGGTCATCAGAGTCGTAGGCGGATTCTGCGTTGGACGTGGCCATTAGACATATGAGTGTTTTGTCTTCATCGTCTAATGAAGAATCAGACACCTAATTTTCTTTATCAGCCATCAGGCTTCGCTCTCTGGAATTATATTTGTATTTGTTCTTGTAATAATCAGCATCCTTTACCAATCGTCCTCGGCATTCTTCGGAGAAATGACCGAGCTTTCCACATCTAAAGCATCGAAGGTCGTTCTTCCTTCCATCCTTGTCTTCTTTCCTCTCTCTCTTTTATCTTCTCTTATTTCTTCTCTTTCTTCTCTCACATCTCTTCTATCTTCCCTCTGATGAAATTTGGACGGCTTCCTTTCATACGATGACTGGTACCTTTCCCTTTTGAACTCTTTTCGTTCATAGGGTTTCTTGATGAACTTTCTCTGAAACTGCTTTGTGATCAAGGCCAAAGATTTGGCAAAAGCTTTAATTTCATCATCTGATTCAGAAGTTTCTTCTGAATCAGATTCTGATCTACTACCAATGCTTTCTTGCCTTTCTTTTTATATTCTTTGGTAGAAGTCCTTGATTTTTCCTTTTCATCGGCAGCAAGGGCAAGAGGTCCACCAATGGAAACCTTCTTTTTCATTATGTCATTCTCTTGTGCTGCAACCGTTCCATATAGATCATGAAGTGACCAGCTGTCTAGGTCCTGGTTTGCTTGAAAGGACATAGACAGSTGAGTCCATTCATCGCCCAAACTTTTTAGGAATAAAACGTTGTCTTCTTTCTTAGTTCTGGAGATGTCGTTTTGACGACATTGATTGATCAATGTGTTAAAACGATCATACGTCTTCTGTATTGGTTCATCAGGAAGGGCCTTGAAATTATTATATTCTTTGAGACGTTGTGCTCTATGATTTTTTCTCGTTTTTGCTCCTCCTTCCAGTTGGCTTGCCAGTTCATCCCATAGTTCCTTGGTTGTGGAACATGTGTCGAGGGATTGGAAGATTTCATTAGGTATGGCCATGATTATTTCAATATTTTGGCCTTCTTGTCTGTTTCTGCTCTTTCCATGTCATCTTCATCCCAATTCTTCTCATCCTTGGGCATATAGTAGGCAGGAATTTCAGCCGTGGTGTTTGTTCCTGGAACTCTTGGGACAAGAGTTTGTGGGATGTAAGGACCTCCATTATAGATCGAAGGAGGTTCCTGTCCATTCCTTCCAAGAAATTCACCATTCTGATCTTCCATTGTGGTTATTCTTCTCATTGAAGAGTTGGAGGCTTGGTGAGGGAGCCAACGCTATAAGCAGAATTCCAGTTGGCCATTGAGAATTATGAAGAGGAGGATTTGTGTTTTGATGAGGAAGAAGATCAAAAATTGAGAGATTTTTGTTTGATCGTCTTGATTGGAAAGTCAATCAATCGGCTCTGATATCAATTGTTGATCCCAGATCTCTCAATAACACTAATAATCTAGTTAATAATAACCAAATTATACTGATTTGATGAAGAAAGTGAAGAACACTCAAGAAGAAAATAAGAACAATAATGAACAATCTTGAGCGTCAAAGATTTCACTTTATTGATAATAAGAATGTAGAAAAAGGTACTTACATTATAATAGGCCAAATCACCTATTTATACTAATAAGATGATAACTATCTAATGAGACTTTATAGCTAATCTTCTATTAACAGATAACGTTTATCTAAACTATGGATAATCTTTAATATCAAAGATAAACTCGAAGTCTAGCTGTTGATTTGTCATCTCCAGCTGTCATTCATGGTGTGATGTATCATCCTTATCTTTAAGTTTTCATCGCATGCTTCTGGACGAATTGCTGGAAAATATTTTAAGTATAGTTGACCAGAGGTTCGATGGAGATGCTCTTTCCATCGCATCATTGGTCATCCATCGGTCATCTGGTTGTGCTCCAGACTTAGCCGTTTCTGTCTTGAAGTCTTCATCGGTCTTCTGGTTCTTCATCACTTATTGTTTTTCATTACTTGTTACATTATGAATTATGGGGTTTAACAATGGCGGTTGGAGGTTGAAGATGGCGGGAGTTCTTGAATTTATTTGTAAGCATAAAAAATTAATTTGGGGGTAAAAATTGATTTAAATAGAGAAAATAAAAAACACTTGAGTGTTTAGCGCCCCAAACGTCAGGTAAAAAACAGAACCAAATTTTATTTTACAGCCTGTGGGGGCGTGTCACGTGGACTGCCAGCTGCAAGTGGCGCCTCCCACTTTTGAAAATATTATACTCACAGGCGGTGATGCTTCGTAGATGACAGCTATTAATAAAAAAATTAAAAAGAAAACCATACGCCTTCTTAATAAAATAATATATTTTGATTTTCAAATTTTTTTTACCAAGTGTAGATACTCTGGTAAGTGAGAAATAAAGGTTTTGTAAAGAACCAGAGTACTACTTGCAGAGAAACACAACATACCTTAGGATCATATATAGAGACTCGTGAATGGACTATACATGTCCTCTGTAGAAAACTTGTTATGCTTAGAGGCAGAGGCTCAATATAGTACATACAAAGGCTCTGTCCTATAATCATGAGAAGTTTTGAAGCAAAGTCTCTGTATAGTACATACAGAGGCTCTATGTGAGACATGATCTGGTGCTCCCCCTTGAGTTGAGCTCTTCTTATCTGCTCCCCCTCGAACTATGCTTGGATCATTTGTCATAAGATTTGTACAAGCATAAGAACAAAGATACAGAGGCTCTGTATGTACTATACAGAGGCTCTGTGTCACAATACAACTAGGATTTGAGCAAGAGGCTCTGTCTCATGGACCAATACTATAAACAACAAAAACAAAAGTATGCATAGAGGGATGTAGGGGATCTGTATAGTTCTTAGTCCCGTAAGGGTCTACAAGAAGAGAAACAATTTGTAGAAGGGGGGGGGGATGAATACAAACACAATATTTTCAAATTTAAAATATATATTGATACAGAAGATCAATACAGATTTTACAAGATTGTTTGCGGAAAGATAAGGTAATGAAAACCTATCTAAACAATCTTTGGTTACACACAAAGTCTTAGCAAATACAAGAAAAGAAGTTGATATAAAGAAGATCCTTTACTTAAGCTAGAAAAAGCTTGAAGTAAGAATTAAGGTTAGAGAGTGAGTTGTGCGCACTCTGCATTGAGAAGAAACACTTCTATTTATACATAGTGCATTAAATGTTCATTTAATGCAATATGGTAGGGTTAGAGTGCGTGTCAAGCCTTAAGAGGAAGACTTGTCCTTTGCCACAGTGAATAGTACAAAAAGTACTATTCATGAGCAGACATCCTTACCTAAAGTTGGTGGACAAAGATTCGACTAATCGGCTCCGTATCGTACTAACTTTCGTAGGGGAATGGGTTTTGTTCTTTGTGTGCATAAGGACAACACAACAACAATCGTGCTAAGCATGCATCCTGTGATCGCTGAATGCTGGAATGAGGTGAAGGTTTCATCATCATTCGCTGAAGCTTGAGCAGTCTTCACACATATGTAGACAGACTTGTAATCACTGAATACCGCTTTAGATCACGTACTCGTCAGTCTCAAATCTTCAGTTTCAGTATTTGATGGTTGCTGAAGGTTCTTTGGTGTGAGTGTTGTCTTCTTGAAGTATTGTTGTCTCTGATTGAATTACAATGCAAGTTCCTCAGGGATCACTGAACATACTCAGTGAAGATCGCTGGAACTGAAAATATAGAAACATAAATACAACATACAAGTGAAAAGGGATTATCATCAAATCACTGAGAGAGAGGATCAACAATCTCCCCCTATTTGATGATAAACAAGTTACATACAAAGTGCATGTCCTTTTTACTATTTTGGGATCTTTTTCAGTTTGGTCAGTCTTAGCGTGGGAAAGTTTTCTTAAGTTATATCTAAGAAAATTACAAGTACGGAAACTGATACTAAAAGCTTATTCACTGACTTAGATTGTCATTGAATGAGAAAACTAACACTTGAACTCATAGACTTGTGTCCCTATTACTTTTTTCAGGGATCTTTTTTAGTGAAGTACATGGAATACTTTTTTTATTAATCATAGGAAATATTAGAAGTATTCCAGTACATGTCCAGAACTTACAGAATATAAGTATAATCACTGAAAGGAGATATAGTACATGAAGTTACAAGGAAAAGTGGATTGTTGTTACAAAGAGAAACTAATCTAGAGATCTTAGATCTATGTACCTAGGTACACTTTCACCAAGTTTTCTTTGATGTAGGAATTCCCTTCGTACTTTCAGATCTAAAATTTTTCCAGGCATGCTATCATCTATCCAGAGCAAAAGATAAACCAAATGATACACTGGACATAGATGTAGCTCTGACATTCTCTGAAATCTGACTTCACCTTCATAGTTAAGGAATATAACTCCTAACTCAAGTTTAAAACGCACAGAGTTAGGTGTATAGGGACCCTTATCTGGCAAGTCAAGATTCAACATAGAAATGTCTGTACTCTTATTAGCCTTCAGGACTTCATCTAAAGAGAACCTTGTTTCATGTTCGTTCCTTAGGAATGGTCCTTCATTAGGATTAGAGAGCTTTTGTTTCTTCTTCCCACCTTTCTTCAAAGTTGGCCGGTCAGGGACCTTGACATACCTGGACATCCTTTTGATGAGCTCGTTGATGGTGTCCTCGATAAGTTTCTTGTGTCTCGACTTGGATTGCTGAATGACTTGTTTGATCTCCATCCATTCGTTGTATCCATAGCGGCCAAGGTAGGAATGGTACTCGGTAACGACATCAAGATTGTCCCTGGTGATGAGCATTGAGACCAGTTTTCCACTGTCTTTAAAACGTCCACTGATGCTGATGCTGATAATTGGACGGGGATTGAGTCTCTTTTTCAGTTTTGCTTCGCTCCACTGCTTGTCCTTATCCACCATCTTCGTGTGCTTCTTGCGTTCAGTCTCTACAATCGAAAGAAGTTTAGCTTGGGCTTGGACAACACTCACCGTTTTCTTGGACTTTTTCTTGGGAAGGACTGTTTCAGCTAGTGACTTAGCCAGCTTCAAGCTGTCTTTAGTCAGTTTCTTTTGACGTTCGAGCTCTTCTTCACCCCTTAATGCCTCGAGTCTTTCAGCTTCAGATAAGAAGTCAAACTCACAACCACTAGAGGTACGAAGAAGAATTTTTTCTCTAGTCTGGTCGAGTGACTCCTTCAGCTGAGACATTTGCTGGTCGGTAGGAGCACAAGAAGTGGGTTGATTAGGTACCCACTCCAGTCGACCGCAGGTTGTTGATGGAATATGAAGCTGATAGGTTGAAGTGATCAATACCTAAGAGGTAGAGTCTTCAAACAAAGGTTGTTGAGGAATTTTGAATAATATCCTCAAGTTTCCTTCTTCAGCGACCGCCTTGCCTTTCGACTTGGGGTCCTGGTTCCCTGATGGAGTCGATTCACCTTGCCTTTGCTTCCCCTGGGATGCGGAATCCTCGATAGTAACACCTTTTGTGATAGTTGATGGTTTCTGGAACTCGATGGTAAAGTCATCTTTATCATCATCGTCGTCGTCGCCATCTAGATCATCTCCGGTGTCTGGAATGACRGATTCATCATCGTCTTCATCTTCATCTTCATCATCATCATCATCACCAGCAGCAGCAAGGTATGGGCATCATACCTAGGGATGGCATCAACATCCTCAACTAGAGGAGCTTCGGTGGTCGGGATTATAGGAGCAGCAACTGCTTCAGCTCCGAGAGCCTCAACTTCAACTTCAACTGCCACTGAACCTAATACTAGACCAACGGCTTGAGAAGTCGTAGGAGCAGCATCGGATCCAATGTTGGACCTCATCTCCCCCTCTATGGCTAAGACTTGGGAGACTTTTCCAAAGAGTTCGTCCAAGCGCTGACGCTATAGAACCATTGAATCCTCCAGCCTTTGCAAAGCATTGGCTTGAGTTGTCGTTGCCTCACGCGTCTAATGGAGCTGGGCACGATCATTGGCAGAGAAAGAGGGTGCAATCACTAGAGCTGGTTGAATAGACAACATCCAGGATTTGTTGAAGAAGACCAGTCTGCTGATCAGCAATAGCCTGAGCATCGTCAGCCCTGCTGTGAAGAACAACAATGGCGTAGTTGTTGGCTTGATCAATTTCTTGGAGAATCAGGAGATGGCTCTGAACTTCTTGAATATCCGCCTGGAGGGCAATGAAGTTCGCATCAAGATCGCCTTGACGAGGCATCTCTTGGTGAACTTCGTTGATGCCATATCATAGTCATCATCGATCTCTTCATCTCCTCCATCATCTTTCTCTCTTTCTTCCTCTTCCATTTCCTGAGCATCAGACTGATGCATCGAAGAAGGACCTGCAAAAGAAGAAGTGTGAGCTGAAGGCTCAAGGTTAAAATAAAATAAAGGGTAGGAAGATGGAATACCTGAGGGGCCTTCAGTGACATCTAAAGGATTGTCACTGGCATGAGCAAAAATGTCCTCGAGAGGATGGACATCAGTATGCTGAGAAGCATCGAGAGGAGCAGCCTCAGGTCTAGTGGTGTGCGTCTCAGTATCAGGAAGGACAGTCGCTGATACATCATCGACATGTGTAAAGACCAAGGAAGGAGAAGAAGAGAAAATGGTCAAGAAAAGACGTGGGTGTTCACCGGTGGTGGCGCTGATATTTACACATTCAGTGATTTGGGTCACTGAAGCGATTGGTGAAGGTACCATTGAGATGACAGTGAGGGGAGAAGTCACTGAAGAGCTGGGAGGTTGAACAGAAGATGCCTCGGGGGTAAGGATAGTTTTAATAGCTGAAGCCTTTTGAGAGGCCCCAGCTAGAGACATGGTTGTCCCCTTTTTGGCTTTCTTGGCTCTCTGAGGAGAACCAATAGTTTGTTGAGAGGGTCGTTTAGAAGGGGTTTTGGTGGCTTGGCTAGACGCAGGGGGGGGAGGGGGGTTTGCCCTTGTCATAGCCTCCTGAGAAGAAGAGGTAGTGATGGACACAATGGAAGATAGTGCCATATCACTGTCCCTCAGCTTATGATCCAGAATTCTGGATCCAAGCCTGAAAGCTGGAAGGTTTTCTTCTTTGGGGTAAAGAGTCTTGAAGGTCTTTGAGAATACCATCGAAAGAAACCTGGTGTAAGGCACCACCTTTTCTCACTGGCGCTTGTTCAGCTTGAGCACCAGGTCATCGAAAATGACCGCATCATAATTTATATTGTGAAGCTGAATCGCAGATACGCCTATGACCAAGGCGATCCTAGAGGCCTGGTCCTCACCTCCAGTTTTTTCACCCCTACACTGGATGAAATGAGAAAACAGGTAATGCCAGACAACTGACATACTGTTTTTCTCAATCTTTGTCAAGGACTTGAGAGAGACGCTGGAATCCTTCTTCATTGGCCACTGGTAGCCAATGGCGTCGAGAAAGTTAATGATCTTGGTGGTGGAGGGTTCGCTGTCGAAGGGATCCTTGGGAAGACAGAGAGCAGTGCGGAGTGTAGACACCCCAAAGTTCACTTCCATGCAATTGAAAGTGAAATGGATTTGCTCCATTGTGCGTCCTGCATCGTCTTGGACTTCGACAACCTCAGCAGTGTACCAGAACTACTGAAGAAGTTCCTTGACCATAAGGGGCTCATGGGTGAAAGCGTAGCCTAAGGACGACTGCTTGAGGAAGTCAGCCGCATCTTGGTAATGTGCTCTAGTGGAGGGTATCTCCAACAAGGCAATGTGGTTGTTGGCCTTGATAGAGATCTCGTCAATGGAAAAGTTGACGTTCTTGGCAGCCATCTGTTTATCATCAAAGAAGTAGAACAAACAGGTTTGTTAGAAATAAACCAAGAGTTTATGGTTAAGAGTAGAGAAAAAGTTTTTAAACAAGGAAAAACTTCTTTTGAAAAATCCTTAAAAGATTAGGGTTTTTCAAGTAGAATGTGTATAAAGAAACAAGATTAATAATCAAGAAAGAGATGATTAAAACCTTTACAGTTTAATGTAGTAAGAGAACAAAGTTCTTAATCATATTAAACACATTTCTTGTAACGGTATGAAGAAAAGAAGATTATGACCTTTAAATATTAAGATGAAAGGTCGGAGAAAGGTTTGAAGATTTAGAAAGTTCTTGCTTTGGAGAAATCTTAGCAGAGGGTTGTCTAAGAATTTTGAAAGCGTAAAGAGAAAAGTGGAGAAGAAGTCTCATATTTATAGATAGGAGGAGAGAGAAATAATATGAGAGAGAGAAAAGACGACGGTTCGGGAAGGTGGTCATGATGAAAAATATGTCACGTTCTCATCCATGATTGGATGGCATTTAATGAGGTAGCGTAATGACAGAACATTTTGCGCGTCTCAAAGCGTCGCTCATAGTAAACAGGGAATGTCGTCATACAGACGGTTCATTAACTATTTTCTTTTAAAACCAAATAGTTTTTAAGAAATGAAGAGTCATTCAGTGTCAAAAGGAGACTGAAAACCCCATTTTAAACATTTTATCAGCGAAGAGAAATATTCAGTGATGGTTTTAAGACATCRGGTTTTAGTGATAAGAGAGTCACTGAAACTGACATTTAAAAAACTTTTTGATCACTGATAAGAAAAATTTCAGTGATCTTTTAGATTTTTATGATAAGTATAAAGATATACTTGAAGATGTGGTGTGTTGAGAATCACTGAGACCACCTTTTAAAACATTTATCACTGGAAAAAAAAAGAGAAAGCTTCAGTGAAGGTTTTAAGTTGAGAAAAGAGAAGAGTAATCATACCTTAGAGAAAATAGATACGTTTACTAAAGAGTTCAGTGTTAGAGATAGAGCACTGAATCATTTCACTTGCTGAGTGATGTTTAATAACTGAAGATTAATCTTCAGTGTTCAACATACCCAATTCGCTGATTAAGATATTAAATCATGTCTCATCAAGAGGTTTGGTGAAAAGGTCAGTAAGTTGATACTCAGTTGGAACGAAGTGAAGTTCAATATCACCATTCATAACATGATCTCTGATAAAATGATATCGGATCTCAATATGTTTGATCTTAGAGTGAAGTACAGGGTTGTTTGCAATTGCAATGGCACTGGTGCTATCACAATAAATAGGAATCCTTGAAAACTGAAGATTGTAGTCTAGTAGATGATTTTTCATCCAAAGAATTTGGGCACAGAAGCTACCAACGGCTACATACTCAGCTTCAGCTGTTGATGTGGATGCTGAATTTTGATGTTTGCATGTCCAGCTCACCAACTTTCCACCTAGAAGCTGACAGCCTCCAGTGGTGCTTTTCCTATCAATTTTGCAACCTGCAAAATCACTATCCGAATAACCAATAAGGTCAAAACCTGAACCTTTAGGGTACCGAAGACCCATATTAGGAGTTCCCTTAATATACCTGAATGCGTTTGACAACGATCAGATGGGATTCCTTAGGTTCAGCTTGATATCTTGCACATAAGAAATTGAAGTACATGATATCGGGTCGGCTAGCTGTGAGATAGAACAAAGAGCCGATCATTCCTCTGTAAACAGTCATATTTACAGGTTTTCCATTTGGATCCTTGTTAAGAGTGAGTGGATGAGCCATAGGAGTCTTCATAGATGAACTGTTGGATAGATCAAACTTCTT
>NW_020201871.1:23113-34077 GCF_001531365.2 Cynara cardunculus var. scolymus
TAGTCGATTCCTTCTTCTTGTCTATAACCCTGAGCAACAAGCCGAGCCTTRTTGTGGGTTACCACACCATCTTCATCCAACTTGTTGCGATAGACCCATTTGGTGTCTATCACTTATTTGTCTGATGGACGTGGGATAAGATACCAGACTTTGTTCCTATCAAACTCAATGAGCTCTTCTTGCATAGCAAGAACCCAACTAGGGTCGGAGATAACATCATTGATTTTCTTGGGTTCAACTAAAGAAAGAAAATTGACAAAGAGACAGATATTACTTAGACCTCGACGTGTCTTGTACCTGCATCTATATCACCCAGAATTTGATGAATTGGATGGCTTTTAGTCCATCGCTGAGCCGGTAGAGGAGCTTCATCTGAATAGGAGAATTCAGGTATGGAAGATGAGGCTTTAGTAGTAGTTTCTTCAGCAATAGGGACAATTGCCAAGGGAGCCTCAAATTCAGCAACTGAAAGAGGTACATAAACTGAAGGCATTTCATTCACTGATGGATCAGTGTTTGAAGTAGAAGGAGGTACACAAGTAATGGGCACTGCAGCGATCTCTGAAGAAGATACGTTGGATTGACTAGCTGCAACTGGAATGATGAGTGGATCATCTTCAGCTTCTAGAGATTCAGTGTTAAGAGGAGCATTGTAGGACGCTTCAGGTTGTCCGTAGTGAGATATCATCTAGTTCTCTAATTCATCCTCATCATTTGAGATGGGTTTTCAATTAGCTGATTGAGATTCATCAAAAGTGAAATGAATAGATTCTTCTATTGTCTTTCTTCGTTTGTTGAAAACTCTGATAGCTTTGGATATAGAAGAATAACCAAGAAAGATTCCTTTATCAGCTTTGGGATCGAACTTTCCAAGTTAGTCGCGGTTGTTGAGAATGTAACAAGTACAACCAAATATATGAAGAAAGCTTATGGAGGGGTTTCGTCCATGGAAGAGTTCATAGGCCGTCTTCTTGAATCTTTTTACGATCAACGATCGGTTTTGAGTGAAACAAGMAGTGTTGACAGCTTCAGCCCAGAATTGAGTCGGGAGATGGAATTCGCTAAGCATTGATCGAGCAGCCTCAATGATTGTTCGATTTCTTCTTTCAACGACCCCATTTTGAAGAGGAGTTCTCATAGAAGAGAAGTTGTGAGAGATTCCCTTGTCCTCAAGAAAGTTATCCATAGTACTATTTTGGAATTCAGTACCATGGTCAATTCTGATAGATCATACTTTAACATTGTTTAGTACTTCTATCTTTTTGATGAACGTAATGATTTCTTCAGGTGCTTCGTCCTTGGATCTTAAAAAGAATACCCAAGTATACCTGGCATACTCATCAACAGTGACAAGTGTGAACTTCTTTCCAGCTAGGGATTGCACGTTGACTGGACCAAAGAGATCCATATGCAGTAGCTGAAGAGGTGCAGTCACTGAAAATATTTGCTTCGACTTGAAGCTAGCTCTTGTGTGTTTTCCTTTTTCACAGGCTGAGCAAAGAGATTCCTTTGCAAACGAGTGTTGAGGAAGACCTGTGACAATATCATTTCTTGACAGCTCACTGACTGTCGTGAAGTTGAGATGAGATAGCCGTTTGTGCCATAACCAGTTAATATCTGATGAGGCCTTGGAGAAGAAGCAACTATTCTCGGTTAGAGGAGAATTCATGTTGATGATATAAACATTCTCTAGACGAGAACCGGTTAGAGCAACCTTATCATCTTTGTCAAGAACATGACAAGAAGTCTTTGAAAATTTAACTGTACAATCTTTATCACACAGTTGGCTGATGCTAAGAAGATTGTGCTTCAGTCCTTCAACGTATGCAACGCGTTTGAAAGTAGTTGTGCCATTGGATAATATACTAAAGCCTTTGGTATATCCTTTTCCAATTCCACCGAAGGTTACGGAAGGTCTTCTTTCTTCCTTGAAGTGAGATAGAAGAGATATATCTCCAGTCATATGTCTTGAATAGCCACTGTCCAGATACCATATGCCTTTGATATCYTGAGCAAGGAAACAAAATAAGAATTTCTATTGGTACCCAGCTATTTGGGTCCAGCTTTGTTAGAGGCTTCATTATCTGATACTGACGAATCATTATCAGTAGATGGCATCACTAAACCTGAAGAGGTTTGAATGGAAAGAGGAACAACCCTTGACACTACCAAGGTAGTTTCAGTGGAAGTCTTCACTGAGACTCAGAGAGAGGCTTCAGTGGTTGGAACTACAGCATCTGATGCTGAAGACTTTTCAGCAGGAGTTGTCTTCGCTGAGCTTGAAGAAGAGGCTTGAACGGTTTTCTCCACCTTGATTGCAAGAGCAGCCTTTGTGGATGATTTCACCTTAGTTGACTTCTCAGCCTTGGTTACTTTCTTGCCCTTAGTTGGTGAACCAGCTTTGGCGACAGAAGGACACTTGCTGGCAATATGTGTTTTTTTTTCACCACAGTGTTTATATTTCCTAAAACTAGAAGTAGCTTTAGGGCCAGGAAGTATTAGACATGAAGCGAGACCAGCTCCAAGAATTCCCTTCTCATTGGTTCTTGGAGGAACCTTTGACGAATTGGATTCCTCGGGTGAAAAGTTCACGTTGAGCTGTGACTTAGATTTCAGATGCGATTCAGATTTCTTAGTCCCTGAAGAAGAAGAAGTTTTGCAAGTTGAAGAAATAGATGTAGATCTATAAGACTTGTTAGACTTCTTGGGAAGGGATGCTGTGATAATGGATTTACCTTTGTCTTTGCACCCATAACTGAAAGGAGTTCCTTCAAGATGTCTCTCAGTAAAAGAAGAGGATTGAGAGAAAGAAGTGTTTGGAATAGAAGAAACGAAGGTACCAAATTTAAGCATGGACCTGTCTTTAACACATTCTTCCTGATCATAGGAGAATCATAGACTAGTCGTTATCTTGGCCAGAATCTGAGCGTTAATGATCTCAGAGGCCTTGAGGGAAGCTTTGCACCACCCTTCAATGGTAGCTTTCTCAGTCTTGAGTTTAGCGATTGCTCGCTCACGCTCAGCGATAGCTTTCTCACGTTCAACAGTGATGGCTTGGTTTACAATAACCTGATCTTTAATATTTTCCTCAACAGTGGTCAGTTCTTTGATCTTGGAATGGCAAATTTTCAATTGCTCTTGAAGATCAACGTTAAGCATATCAGCTTTTGATTTGCCATTGAGGGCATTGTAAAGGTCAACCGTCAACGTATCTAGTGCAGAAAGACTAGAAGAGAAAGAGGGTTCATTCAGGAAGCATACCTGAGTAGAAAAAGAAGAAGGTGATGGCTCAGAGGATGTAGACGCTTTAGAAGATCCTTCATCTACATCTATAGCCATCATGCAGATGCAGGCTTTATCCTCTTCATCCGAAGATGACTCATTGAATGATTCAGCCCAGTCATGCTCTTCAGCAATAAGGCCTTTACCCTTTCGCTGGATGTTCTTCATCTTCTTGTACTTCTCCTTCAGTTTTAAGTACTTTTCATCTTTGGACCTGAAGGAGGAAGGAGCTTTAGAAGATAGCGTAGCAGTCTTGTTTGATCTGCATTCACCTGCAAAATGTCCGGGCCGTGACAGTTGTAGCAGATAGCTGAAGCCTTGTCTATTATTTCAAACTTTGGCTTCTCCCTTAAGGATAGCTGATGAGATCTACGGAAGTTGCTCTTACTGGTGAACCTCCTAAATGACTTTGTTAGGAGTGCCAGGACTCATCAAAATCTGCTAAATCATATTCTGGAATGTCCTCAGAAGAATCTATCTCCGTGATGACCATGGGAGGAAGAGAAGAAATAAAAAGGGTAGAAGTTTCAACTGAAGAAGCTTTAGAGATTAAAGCTAAAGGAGAGCTTTTCATTTCCCTGGATTCTTTTACAAGATTCTTTTTTCAGTTGACGAGATTGCTCATGGTTAAGCAGAATCCCGTATAAAGTAGAAAGAGAAAGAGTGRACATGTCATTTGACATCTTGAGACACATGGAAAAGGTGTCCCAAGACTCAGGAAGGCATTCTAGAAACTTAGTCAAGGTTTCAGAATTAGAATATTCCCTGCCGACAGCCCTAAGATCATTAACAACGGAGTTAAATCTCTGATGTACTTCAGACATCGTCTCAAACTTTCCATAGAGACAGCTTTCATACTGTCTTACTAGATTGATCTTTCTAGTCTCTTGAACCTGAGTGGTTCCTTCATATTGGACACATAGTGTATCCCATATGAATTTAGAAGTTTTGAGTTTCATCACTGAGTGACAAATCTCATCAGGAAGAGACATAGCTATTATAGATCGAGCACACGTGTCTATAGATATCTTCTTCATGTCCTCATCCCTCACCTGATATGGAAGCTTTGGAATCTGCCGTTCAGGAATCGCGGCAGTTGTAGCTATTGTTGGAACAGTCGGAGCAATAGCAAATGAAATATATGGTCCATTTTCTATGTAATGTGGAATTTCAGGATCCACACCTTCCAGTTCAGGATCCACAACTTCCAGTCCAGAGACTAAACTTGTCATGGACAAACCGGGGAGGTTTGGCAAGAGAGCCATTATCTTTTATGTGTGTGTGTTTGCAATTTGTAAAGCCATTTGTAAGTAGTAAAGTTATCTAAAAAAGAGATAAACTAATACAGGAAATAGCTAAACAAGGAAAGAAAGAAAACACTGCTCTGATAGCACTTGTTAGTCCCGTAAGGGTCTACAAGAAGAGAAACAATTTGTAGAAGGGGGGGGGGGATGAATACGAACACAGTATTTTCAAATTTAAAATATATATTGATAAAGAAGATCAATACATATTTTACAAGATTGTTTGCGGAAAGATAAGGTAATGAAAAACTATCTAAACAATCTTTGGTTACACACAAAGTCTTAGCAAATACAAGAAAAGAAGTTTCTGTAAAGAAGATCCTTTACTTAAGCTAGAAAATGCTTGAAGTAAGAATTAGGGTTAGAGAGTGGGTTGTGCGCACTCTGCATGGAGAAGAAACACTTCTATTTATACCCAGTGCATTAAATGTTCATTTAATGCAATATGATAGGGTTAGAGTGTGTGTCAAGCCTTTAGAGGAAGACCTCTCCTTTGCCACAGTGAATAGTATAAAAGTACTATTCATAAGCAGACATCCTTACCTAAAGTTGGTGGACAAAGAGTCGACTAATCTGCTCCGTATCGTACTAACTTTCGTAGGGGAAAGGGTTTTGTCCTTTGTGTGCATAAGGACAAGACAACAAAAATCGTGCTAAGCAAGCTTCCTTTGATTGTTGAATGCTAAAATGACCTGAAGGTCTCATCATCATTTGCTGAAGCTTGAGCAGTCTTCAAACATATGTAGACAGACTTGTAATCACTGAATACCGCTTCAGATCACATACTCGCCAGTCTCTAATCTTCAGTTTCAGTCTTTGACGGTTGCTGAAGGTTCTTTGGTGTGAGTGTTGAATTCTTGAAGTATTGTTGTCTCTGATTGAGTTACAATGCAATTTCCTCAGCGATCACTGAACATACTCAGTGAAGATCGCTGGAAGTGAAAATATAGAAACATGAATACAACGTACAAGTGAAAAGGGATTATCATCAAATCACTGAGAGAGAAGATCAACAATAGTGCATACAAAGGCTCTGGCTTAGTTGGAAAGATTTAGCATACCCAACTTGCTAACCAGAAAGTGAAACCTCTTTTCATTAAGAGCTTTTGTAGATATGTCAGCAAGTTGTAAATCTGTACCAACAAACAACATTTCAATCGTACCTTTCTCTACATGGTCCTTGATGAAATGATATCGAACATCGAGGTGCTTTGTTTTTTAGTGTTGCATAGTTTTGGAATCTTCTAAAACTCTACGCCATAGTCTTTCAGTCGAGTCTTCATCCATATCACTTGGGAACATCAACTGGCTGTAGCTACATACTCTGCTTCAGCTGTGGAAGTAGAGGCGTAGTTCTGCTTCTTCAAGGTCCAGCTTATGAGCTTGTCTCCAAGTAATTGGCAGCTCCCTGATGTACTCTTTCGATCATGTTTACAACCAGGCTCGAGGTACTTGCTTAAGTCCATACAGAGCTTTGTCTAAGAAATAGACATACTCTGGATGTGTGGAGCTTTCAAACCCCGGAGGTTGTTGAACGTAGACTTCCTCCTTCAGCTTACCATTCAAGAAGGCTGACTTAACGTCCATTTGATAGACTCGGAATCCCTTATGARCAGAGAAGGCTAAGAACAAGCGTATAGCTTCTAGCCTTGCTACTGGCGCAAAGGTCTCGTCATAGTCTATTCCTTCTTCCTGACAATAGCCTTTTGCTATGAGCCTAGCTTTATTTCTCACAACGATCCCATCCTCATCCTTCTTGTTCCTGAAAACCCATTTACAACCAATTGCAATTTTATCCTTTGGTAAAGGTACAAGAGTCCATACCTTATTCCTCTCGAATTATTCGAGCTCTTCTTGCATGGCATCGACCCAACTTGGATCTTGTAGGGCTTCATGTACTTTTTTAGGCTCTACCATGCTAAGGAAGTTTACGAATAAATATTCATTAGCTATGGCAGCCTGTGTCTTTGTGCCACTTGAATGTTCACCAATGATTTGGTGAAGAGGATGATCCTTTGTCCATCTTGTTCTTGGGACAGATACAGAAGCTGGGGATGTTTGATCACGTTCCATGAGCATGTTTGGCATTGAGCTCGTTGATGGCGAAGAAGGTTATGCTTGCTCCCCCTCGGATGATGGTACAGTGGAGCCAGATGAAGAGCCAAAGGTATTATGCTCTGGTTCTACGAGACTGAGCTCTGATACAGAGCTTGTTTGCTATGGTTGTGGATTGATATGATCTCCAGAGGAAGTATAGGTGTGTGAAGGACCAGAGTCAGATGTGCTTGTCGTTTGTGATCCTTCACTTACACTCGCAGATTCATCTCTTGGTGCACGTACAAAGATGTCTTCGTCATCATAGAAGTCTTCAAGTAGGAGCCTGAGTTCCAATTCCGTTGACTTTATTTGTGAATTGGAAGTCTGCTTGTTAAGCTCGAGTCCAGAGCTGAGGTACTCTGAAGTCATTTGTTCTTTATCGTCGAATGAGACGTTGATGTTTTCCATAACCACCTTGGTTCGTTGATTGAAGACTCTGTATGCCTTAGCTTTTGTTGAATAACCAAGGAACTTTCCTTCATCTGCCTTCTTATCGAACTTGCCAAGTTGATCTCGATCATTTAGGTTGAAGTATCTGCAACCAAAGACATGTAAAAATTTAACATTAGGCTTTCTTTGGTTGATTAGTTCATAAGGCATCTTCATATGCCTCTTTACCACTGTTGGTCTATTTTGAATAAAGCAGGCAGTAGATATTGCTTCTACCCAAAAACGGGTGGGATGACCAGAGCTGGCTAGCATGGTGCGTGCAGCTTCGACAAGAGTTATATTCTTTCTTTCTATGACACCATTTTGTTGTGGTGTCCTTGCTGCAAAGAAGTTCTAAGTTACGCCCTCTGTGTCCAAGTATGCATCGATCTTGGCGTTCATGAACTCTGTTCCATTATCACTTCTCAGCTTCTGAATTTTGCTTTGTAGAAGTACTTGAATCTTGGTCATTAATTTAATTAGCAGTTCTAGGACATCTGATTTTTGACTTACAAACTCAATCCAAGTATATCGTGGGTATTCATCATCTAAGACTAAGATATAGTTCTTACCAGACAAGCTCTGCACAGATTGGACCACAAAGATCCACATGAAGCATATGCAGAGGTCTGACACAGGACACATCTGTCTTAGTTTTGTGGGATGCTCTTTTGAGCTTTCCCATTTCAAATGCAGAGTAGAGATGGTCCTTCTCGAACTTTATGGCAGGAAGTCCGTCAACCAGATTATTCTTCACAAGCTTCTCTATATTTTGGAAATTAAGATGAGACAGCTTGTGGTGCCAGAGCCAAGCTTCTTCACTCTTGTGAAACACGAGACAGAGTGTCTCTAAATTGTCTCTTGGTGAGAAATTCATGAGATACAGATTGCCTTTTCTCTTAGCTCTTAGCAACTCCTGACCTGATTCTGACATAATGGAGCACACTTCATTTTGGATCTTGACATTGTAGTCAGAATCACACAGTTGACTTATGCTCAAAAGATTATGTTTAAGCACAAAGACATAAGCAACCTTAGAGACAGAAACCTTACCTTGTAGTAGATCCCCGTATCCCTTTATTTCTCCTTGCATGTTATCCCGAAAGGTCACTTTTCCTCCAATCTTCTATCTGTATGAGGAGAGCAACCTCTTATTACCGGTCATGTGTCTTGAGCATCCGGAGTCAAGATACCAAATGTCCACATGCGGCTTCTGTAAAAAATTATAGGGATTTAGGTATCCATTTCATAATAGGTCCTCAATGATTAGGGACAGAGGGTAGCTTTTTAAGCTTAGAAAGAGGCTTCGTCTCTTGACCTGAATTAAAAAACTTGGCATTAGAAGCCTTCTTTCTCTTTTGGGTCTTCTTGGATTTAGTCCTTGATGACCCAGAGAGAAGACAGTTAAGGTCAGAGAAGTGTTTTAACTTAAGCAGTAGAGAAACACATTCACAATTATGAAAACATTTTGAATGACAAAATGATTTATTAGCTTTAAGGAATAAATTATTACAATCATTCCTAGTATTGGTAGATCTGGCAAACTTACTATCTAGATCTGATTGTTTTAACATAGAATGAGTCTTCTCTGACTTCTTCTTCCCTACTCCTTTGGCCTTCAGAGACCTCTCTGAAACAGAGGAATTAATGTTAGAGCATGTAGCAGATTTTCCCTTCTGTTCTGGAGTGAATCTAATTGGCTTAGATTTGGAATTTGAGCCCTTTGATATAGAAGAAACAAACTTTGCACTCTTGACAGCGGATTTAGCACTTGTTGCTTTGCTTATACGGCCAGAACCTAGGAGAATCTTTTTCTCAGGAGATTTTGCAACCTCTGGTTCATTAACTATGACCTCTGTCTTAACTTCCTCTTTAAACGAGTCCACCGCTGACTCAGAGTCAGAGTCAAGAAAATCCTTGTGTGAATGTCGAATTATAGGAGTATCATTAAGAACTTGAGATCCTCGTATGCATGAGCTAGAAGCTTCGTCCGTCTTTAGTTTTGTTGGACTTTCAAAAGTTTCCGAGGAGTTACACTCAGAAGTATCTGCATGACCTTTAGTAGGATAACTCAAGATTTCAAGCAAGTCTTGCTCGAAAGCCTGTCTTATCGTTTCTTTGGAGTCATCCAATATTTTTGGATCCAAACCTTTAAGAAAATTTCCTGTGAATGAACTCTTGATTTCATCTTGTTTAGGTTTCACAACCTCATTCTCAGTCTTAGGATGTTCGAGATTTGTAGAGCCAAAACAAAAAATCTCGTTTGTCTTTTATATGCTCTTTAAATCTACTTGTGGCACACATTTTGAAGAGTAAGAGATATTTTTGTATTTCAACTTCGGAGCTCTGGCTCCACTTTCAAGCCTATATCTTTTGAGTGGTGAGGTTGTATTTAAAATCAGAAAATCTGGTCTATGTTTTTTGCCTAACCTAAACAATGATTCAAGAGTATTTTTCTTCTTCCAGGTGAGGTCTAGGTCTGTATAACCTATCCCTGCTTTATCCTCTTAAGAATTGACTTTTTCGTACACCTGCTGAGCATCTTGATATTTCTTAATCAATAGCTCTTTTCTTTGTAAGCTCTGGTGTAGAAACTCCCTTTCCTTTTGAAAATAATCTTTTAGGGTCTCAGAGTTTAATCTGTCTCTTTCTTTCTCTAGAAGCTCTGTTTCTTTCTTCTTAATAGCCGCTTTTAATTCTAAGCATTCTGTTTTAAGACTTGTTTCCGTAGATCGTTTTGTTTGTAAAAGCTTTTCATTTTCCACTGATAACTCTTGTTTTTCTACAGTAAACAGCTATGTCTCTCGTTCAAAAAATAAATTTTTTTTTCCAAGGATTTTCTTTTGGATTTTTCGAGATAGAGCTTTTGGTGTAGATTGACGAAATTGTTAGTCAAAGCAGAGATACTTTCTTCCAAGTCAGAGTGAGAATAACCAGATGTGGAACATACCTACTAGTCGGAGTCAGATCCATACTCATTCTCGACAGCCATCCCACATAAGTTGGCTTGGTCTTCTTCATCAGATGAGGAGTCAGAGACCCAATTCTTCTATTCTGCCATGAGGCTTCTTTGTGATCGAATGTACTTGTACATATTTTTATAGTACAGTTTATCTTTCACAAGAGGGCCTCTGCTGTAATATTCTGGTTGTTATTTCAGGTTTATATATATATATATATATATTTCATATATATATATATATATATTTCATATATATATATATATAAGTGTACGGTGTGTATGTGTGTGTGTAATATTGTGGAAGATAAAAAAAATTATTTGTTTTAAAAAATTTAAAGAGGAGGTCGGCTAGTGAGCCGCCCACCATTTGATCAGTTATATAAATAGAAAGCTTTTGGGAAGTAAGGGCACACATATACTATATGTGGAAGGAGTTTTCTCTGAAGAATCAGGAGGATTACCAGGAAGAGGATTTCAAAAGCCTTGTTACTCGTTTTTTTTCTAAAGGTGAGTGTTTTAGAGCTTTGGATACGAATTGCTTATATACAATTTCATAAGCATTTGGAACTGGTTATTATGAATTCTATAGCATTTTATGTGGGTTCTGGTTTAAACCGTACAAGTGTTGCCCGGATTGAAATCCGAATAATTAAACCGCCCATGCCTTGTCCGGAGTATTGTCTAAACCGGACGAGAGGTGACCGAATATCATATAAACCGGCAAAGAGGTGACCGCATAACTTTTAAACCGGCCAAGAGGTGACAGGATATTGTTTAAACCGCTCAAGATTTGAGTAATGTAATGATTAGATTACTTTAAACCGGTCAACGGTTGGGCCATGTATTGTCCGGTTTATCTTTAAACCGGTTAAGTTCGAAAGTGAAGTATT
>NW_020201871.1:35012-36503 GCF_001531365.2 Cynara cardunculus var. scolymus
AATAATCATGTGTGTTTAAATGTGACAGAAAAGGTTACATTCTGAGAAATGGCAGATAATCCCAATCAATCGGAAAGCACCTCTACTGGTTATGGAATAGGTCGAGGAAGAAGAAATGTAATACACGGAGAGGATCCAGAAAATGTAATAGAAACACGAAGTCATAGCAGGGGACGAGGAAGAGGTAGAGGTATCAGACAAGAAACTCGTGGGGAACATGAATTGTCGGCCCAAGAAAGTTCAATGTCTGGCCGTGGTCGAGGAAGAGCAAGGGGTGGACATAATGTTTCTGACCCCGAGTATGTTACTCAAGATATGTTGGCAGCAGAGCTGGGAAAGCTTGGTAAATTTGTTAAGGCATACAAACCAAACTAATCCAAATGTGGTAAGAAATTCCGATCAGGAGGAAGCTGGAGCTAGTACACCGGTAACTGGTACATCTGTACCCCTCACTTCATCCTCAGTACAAAAGGGAGGAGATATCAATATGTTTCTTGCTTGTAAACATCCTAAGTTTTCTAGTGAACGTGATCCTATTAAAGTTATGTGTTGGCTTAAGGAGATAGAGCTGAGTCTGCAAATCAGTAAAAGTGCAGAAGAAGACAAAGTTATGTTTGTTGTATCTCGTTTGAGATCAAGTGCTTTGTACTGGTGGGAAGTCCTGTCCAGTTCAGATCTGAACATTCTGAAAACCATGTTATGGGAAGAATTTGTGGTTAAATTTAAAATGCAGTATTGTCCTGAAGCTGCAGTCCGAAAGTTGGAAGATCATTTCCTTCGTATTGAACAAGGAAACATGTCAGTTCGCCAGTATACAGAAGTTTTCATGGAACAATCTAGGTTTGCTGAAGCCTATATTATATCTAAAATCAGTAAAGTGAGAAAATATATTTGGGGATTGGAGGCATATCTTCGAAAGTACGTGACATCCAGAAATCCGACAACATTTCAAGCGGCAGTTGATGCTGCTGAAATACTGGAACAAGATATTAACCGACAACCACAAGAAAAGGTTGGAGAGAAAAGAAAGGGGGAAGTTATAGTAACTGATTTCCGTAGACCGAGGTTTATAGAAAATGTGAATCGACCAGTCTCAAGGTTTAATGATAAGGCGTCTACCAGATGTCATAAAATACATCAGGGAAATTGCAATACAGAATCTTGAGTATGTTTTAAATGTCAGGAACCTGGACATATAGCTCGAGACTGTCGGATGACGCGGAGATGTTTTACTTGTAATTCATCTCAACATATAAGTGCTGATTGTCCGCAAGCAAAGAATCGAGGGTTTGGTTTTGCTGGAGGTCGGGGATTTGGATATTCTGGGGGTTGAGGATCTGGATATGTGCTAACAGGTCGTGGGAAAATGGATAACCGTGTTAGTCCAAGTGGACGGGGAGGAACAAGACAGACAGAGGTTAACGCAAAAGGGAGAGCCTTTCAGATGACGAGAGGCGAGGATGTAACAACGCTCATAATCCCATATACATA
>NW_020201871.1:36894-39579 GCF_001531365.2 Cynara cardunculus var. scolymus
GCGGTTACACCGCCATTTCATCTCTCTCGCGGTTACACCGCCATTACATCTCTCTTGCGGTTACACCGCCATTACATCTCTCTCCCAGTTACACCGCCATTACATCTCTCTCGCGGTTACACCGCCATTACATCTCTCTCGCGGTTACACAGCCATTTTATCACTATCGCGGTTACACCTCCATTTCATCTCAAAAACATTTCAAAAACTTTCTATCTCTTTATCCGGACTTGAAGTCCGGTCAATCATGTCCGGATAACAAGTCCGGTCAACCATAACACTTGAAATTAAATCAACCTCTTTGTCCGGATTACAAATCCGGTCAATACTTCACTTGTAATGTTAACCGGTTTAAATTAAACTGGACAATACATGATTCACCTTTTGGCCGGTTTAAATGATATCCGGTCACCTCTTGGCCGGTTTAGATGATATCCGGTCACCTCGTGGCCGGTTTAGATGATATCCGGTCACCTCTTGGCCGGTTTAGATGATATCCGGTCACCTCTTGGCCGGTTTAGAAAAGACTCCGGACAAGGCATGAGAGGTTTATTTATTCGGATATTAATCCGGACAACACTTGGACGGTTTAAATAAGAACTCTCATAAAATGTAACAAAAATTCATAATAACCAGTTCCAAATGCTTATCAAACTGTATGTAAGCAATTCATATCCAAAGCTCTTAATGCACTCACTTTTTAGAAGTCAAATAACAAAGCTTTTGAAATCCTCTTTCTGTGCAATCCTCTTGATTCTTCAGTGAAAATTTCTAAAAGTAATATGTGTGTGTATACCCTTTTCTTCACAAAATCTATATATATATATACAAAAAGGAGGAGAGCTGATGGGTGGCTCATCTAGCCGACCTCCCCCCTTTTTATTTAAAACAAATAAAATTTTAATTTAATACCAAAAATATTACACACATACATACATAACCGTATACATATATATAAATATATGTATAAACTTGAAATATAACCAGAATATTACAATATTCCCTCCTTAAAAGAATTCCGTCCCGGAATTCCATTAAGTAAACAGATAAGGATATTTGTGACAATTCGTCACTTTGGGACTTCAGGTTAGTACCTTATTTCAAGATCTTTATTTAGAACTAAGTCTTTATATGATTTAGCTTCGATGATTAGAGATCATCTTGTTTAATTCCCAACATTAGTTTGTTAGATCACGTCTCGGTGGGTAGCTAACAAAGCTAGTTTATGCAATGCCAAATAGTCTTGAAGTATTTCACATAAAATAAAGTCGATATTTTTAAGTTCCGTCCTCTTTAAAAATTTAAAGTTTCCAAAGTCCCATTTTATATTTATTTGCCAATTAATTTAAAGAATGAAGTTCCCTTTTAAAATCATTTATTAAATTGCTTTGTTTGTTTAAATTAGTGGGGTTTTATTATTTAAGGAAAATAAAAAAAATATTATTTTGGGCTTGGGCCTTTAGGAGCCAGCCCATTTCTTCTCAAAAAGCCCCATATAAATACCCCTCTTATTTTGGAAAATCTTCATTCTCCAAATTTTCAGCCTTCTGTTTTCTCTCTAACGCCATCACCTTCCAGCCGGTTCCAATCATCTTGCAAAAACTTAATGTTTTGCAGTCCTTAAGAGCTTGTACGAATTTTTAAGTCAAGAAAAGGTACGCTTTAAAGCTGTTCTACTTTCTTAGTACTCTGAAAGTTTTCATCTTTCTCCCTTCTCGATTCTTTAAGTAATTTATGGGATTTAAAGAGGAGAGATTATTCATCAAAGACTTGCATGTGTCTTCGTTGGGATGATAATCTGTGACCCATGTTCTTTAATCTCTAAGAAAGAAAGAGAGAATCCTTGCAAGTGAGGTCTGATCATATTTTTCGGATGATAGGTCTTGCATGCATCTTTAAATCGGATTTCTCATCTTGTAAATTCGTTGGAATCGGAATTTATTTGTTTTCTCGAGTTTGTTTGAAGATGATGATTTTGTGTTAGAGTTTAAATTCTTGAAAATACTGAGCTTGAGACCCCTCCTCATCATTGCTACCATTCTTGGTGCATGTAATCAGTGTTGGAGGCGTGTGGCTCAAGGTTGTAGAGTTTTTGAAAAGAGTTTTAAACCCACTCAAAATTTCTTGATTTTGGTAATTGGCGGCTGTCATCATTGTTTTGGGATGACTTAAAATGATGTCATTAATAGGATTTTGGAAGGTTCCTTTTTAATAAATAATAAAATATTAGCTTTAATTTATGAAAACACTTGATGGCTTGCCTTGAAATCAACTATGCTCTACCTTAGCCAAGGAAAAACCGTAAGTAATATAGCGCTGGTTGGTCTGTCAGGAAGTTCAAGCGAGCATAGCAAGTCCCTAGAGGCAACACACGGATATTCGCCAATCAAGTGAGTTCTCACGCCCCCACTTTTAATGCGTTTTATATTTTCTGGGGGAAAAGCATGAAATTGAGCAAACTTTGCATGTTTATGTATTTGAAATATTGGAGTAAAGAACTGTTTAGTCGATGTTTCGCTCAAAACCGTTGGGCTAAGGAACTGCTTAGTCAAGTTTTCCTTGGAACCACTTGGGCTAAGGAACTGCTTAGTCGGGTTCATTATGTTTTGTTTTGACAACTGTTTCAGCACACTTAGAATAAATGCTAAATTGATGCGCTTGAGAGTATATGTTTCCAAATAAAAG
>NW_020201871.1:43832-45548 GCF_001531365.2 Cynara cardunculus var. scolymus
GTCTTTTGTGATGCTTCGCATCAAGGGTTAGGTTGTGTATTGATGCAGAAAGATAAAATCATTGCCTATGCCTCGAGACAACTGAAAGTGCATGAAAGGAATTATACTACGCACGACCTTGAGTTGGGAGCAGTGGTATTTGCACTTAAGATATGGAGGCACTATCTCTATGGGACAAAATGCATTATCTACACTGATCATAAAAGCCTTCAACACATCCTCAATCAGAAAATGTTGAATATGAGGCAAAGAAGATGGGTTGAATTGCTTAGTGATTATGACTGTGAGATCAAATACCATCCAGGTAAAGCCAATGTTGTGGCTGATGCTTTGAGCCGGAAAGAAGGTATAAAGCCAACAAGGGTGCGAGCTTTGGGAATCTTGGTGAATACCAGTTTGAAGGCCCAAATCCTAGAGGATCAAAAAGAAGCTCTAAGAAGGGAGAACTTGAAGAATGAAATTTTGCATGGCATAGAGTCCAAATTTCAGATGAAGTCTGACGGAGAGTATTATTTGGGAAATAGAGTTTGGATACCCAAGATTGGCAATCTTAGGTCAACCATTTTGATCGAAGCTCATCATTCAATATATTCAATTCACCCGGGAGCAGACAAGATGTATAAGGACTTAAGAGCATATTATTGGTGGCCTGGAATGAAGAAAGACATTGCACTGTATGTAAGTAAGTGCTCAATTTGTGCAATAGTCAAGGCCRAACACCAGAARCYTTCAGGTCTGCTCCAGCAGCCCGAAATTCCTCAATGGAAATGGGAGCAGATATCAATGGACTTCATAACTAAGTTACCCCAATCTGGAAAAGGGCATGATGCCATTTGGGTGATTGTAGATCGATTGACAAAATCTGCTCATTTCTTGCCAATCCGAGAAGACTACAAGATAGAGAAGTTAGCTCAGATCTATATACACGAAATCGTCGCTAGGCATGGGGTTCCTACTTCCATTCTATCGGATAGAGAACCGTTTTACGTCAAGGTTTTGGCAGTCGCTTCAGCAAGGAATGGGTACTCCTCTGGACTTAAGCACTTCTTATCACCCTCAGTCAGATGGACAAACCGAAAGAACAATCCAAACCCTGGAAGACATGTTGTGAGCTTGTGTTATAGATTTTGGTGGAAGTTCGGACACACATCTTCCATTAGTGGAATTTGCCTACAATAACAGCTACCATACCAGTATCCAATGTGCGCCTTATGAAGCTTTGTATGGGCGCAAGTGCAGATCTCCATTGTGTTGGTCAGAACTTGGCGATAAAAAGTTAACCGGACCCGATGTTATCCAAAAGACCACTGATAAGATTGTAGTAATCAAAAATCGACTCAAGGCTGCAAGGGATCGTCAGAAAAGCTATGCTGACAAACGGAGGAGACCATTAGAATTTTAGAAAGGCGATAAAGTTTTCTTAAAGGTCTCACCTTGGAAAGGAGTGATGCATTTTGGAAAGAGAGGCAAACTGGGCCCTCGTTATATTGGCCCTTTCGAAATAGCAGAAAGGATTGGACCAGTGGCATATAAGCTAGATTTGCCCCCAGAGTTAAGCATTATTCATGATACATTCCATGTATCGAATCTCAAAAGATGCCTAACAGTTGAAACTCAAGTAATGCCACTGGAAGATGTGCAAGGTAACGATCAACTGCATTTCGTTGAGAAAC
This sequence comes from Cynara cardunculus var. scolymus, assembly GCF_001531365.2. NCBI lineage: Eukaryota > Viridiplantae > Streptophyta > Magnoliopsida > Asterales > Asteraceae > Cynara > Cynara cardunculus. The sequence continues at coordinate 45,506 of NW_020201871.1, forward strand.
CCATAGGGATCATGGATAGAGAAGTTAAGCAGATGAGGCGTAG
>NW_020201872.1:0-1450 GCF_001531365.2 Cynara cardunculus var. scolymus
CTTCAGTTGCAGTTGAAGCCGAGGCTCTCGAAGCTGAAGCAGTTGATGCTCCTGTAATCACGTCCACCGAAGCTACTCTTGCTGAGGTTGATGAAGCCATCCCTAGGGATGATGTCCATACCATCACTGCTGTTGGTGATGATGATGATGTTGATGATGATGATGAAGATGATGATTAAGACGATGATGAACCTGTCATTCCAGACACCGGAGATGATCTAGATGGTGACGACGACGAAGATGATGAATATGACTTTACCATCAAGTTCCAGAAGCCATCAACCGTCACCAAAGGTGTTGCCCTCGGGGAAGCTCAATCCCAGGGGGAGCAAAGATAAGGTGAATCAACTCCATCAGGACACCAGGACCCCAAGTCGAAAGGCAAGGCGGCCGCTGAAGAAGGCAACTTGAAGGTACTTTTCGCAAACCCTCAACAAACCTTATTTGAAGACTCTACCTCTCAGGTAGTGATCACTTCAGAGTACCAACTTCACATCCCTTCAACAACCTACGGTCGATTGGAGTGGGTATCTGATTAACCCAACTCTTATACTCCAACAGACCAGCAAATGTCTCAGCTTAAGGAGTCGCTCGACCAGACTAGAGTAAAAATTCCTCTTCGTACCTCTAGTGGTGGTGAGTTTGACTTCCTTTCTGAAGCTGAAAGACTTGAGGCATTAAGGACTAAAGAAGAGCTAGAGCTTCAAAGGAAGCAGATTGAAGATAGCTTAAAGCTGGCTAAGTCTCTAGCTGCTAAAGTCCTTCCCAAGAAAAAGCCCAAGAAAACGGTGAGTGTTGTCCAAGCCCAAGCTAAACTTCTTTCTATGGAAGAAGTTGAACGCATGAAGAAGCTAAAGCTAGTGGACAAGGATAAGCAATGGAGCGAAGCAAAGCAGAAAAATAGACTCAGTCCCTGCCCAATCAGCGTCAGCATCATCAGACGATCCAAAGACGGTGGAACTCTTGTCTCAATGCTCATCACCAGGGACAATCTTGATGTCGTTACCGAGTATCCTTCCTACCTAGGCCACTATGGATACAGCAAATGGATGGAGATCAGACAAGCCATTCAGCAATCCAAGTCGAGACACAAGACACTTATCAAGGACACCATCAACGAGCTCATCAAAAGGATGTCCAGGTATGTCAAGGTCCCTGACAGGCCAACTCTGAAGAAAGGTAGGAAGAAGAAACTTAAGCACTCTAATCCTAATGATGGACCATTCTTAAGGAACAAACATGAAACAAGGTTCCCCTTAGATGAAGTCTTGAAGGGTCATATGAGTACTGACATTTCTATGTTGAATCTTGACTTGCCAGATAAGGGTCCCTATACACCCAACTCTGTGCATTTTAAACCTGAGTTAGGAGTTATATTCCTTGACTATGAAGGTGAAGTCAGATTTCAAAGGGTGTCAGAGCTACATCTATGTCCAATGGATCACTTGGC
>NW_020201872.1:2367-17506 GCF_001531365.2 Cynara cardunculus var. scolymus
AAAGTTAGTACGGTACGGAGCCGATTAGTCGACTATTTGTCCACCAACTTTAAGCAAGGATGTCTGCTCAAAAATAGTGCTTTTGTACTATTTACTGTAGCAAAGGACAAGCCTTCCTCTTAAGGCTTGACACRCACTATAAACCCTACCTTACTGCATTAAATGTTCATTTAATGCATTGGGTATAAATAGAAGTGTTTCTTCTCCATGCAGAGTGCGCGCATCACTCTCCAACCTAATTCTTACTTCAAGCATCCTCTAGCTTAAGTAAACGATCTTTCATATAGCATTCTCTTTTCTGTGTTTGCTATAGCTTTGTGTGTAACCAAAGATTGTTTAGATAGGTTTTTCTTTACCTTATCTTTCCTCAAACAGTCTTGTAAAATCTGTATTGATCTTCACTATCAATATATATTTTAAATTTGAAAACCTTGTGTTTGTATTCATCCCCCCCCTTCTACAAATTGTTTCTTATCTTGTACACCCTTTCGGGATCAACACAAATGGAACATAAGGTCCATTTTCTATATAGTGTGGAATCTCAGGATCCACACCCTCCAAGAAAAGAGACATTTGATTCTTCAAGAAACTGAAGTTATCTCTGATAAATCGGGGAGGTTTGGCAAGGGAGCCATTGTCGTGAAAGTTTGTGCTTGTGTTTTGCAAAGCCATTTGAAAGCAGAAAATTATATAGAGAAAAAGAGATAATAAAATGCAGAAAAAGAACTAAACAAGGAGAGAAGAAAACACTGCTCTGATACCACTTCTTGGTCCCGGTTGGGTCTACAAGAGTTTTAAACAAACATTTTGTAGAAGAGGAGGATGAATACAAACACAGAGAACTTTCAAATTTAAATATGTATATTGATAAAGAAAGATCAATACAGATTTTTACAAGATTGTATGTGGAAATAGAGAAGGTAAAGATAACCTATCTAAAACAATCTAAGTTTACACACATATATTCTTAGCAAAGAGATAAGATTTGTTGTAGGATAAAAAAGGAAATAAGTTCTTCTTGGGTAAGAACTTTTAGAATACTTGAGAGAGATTCTAACTTGCTTGAAGATAAGCGTAAGTGTTTTTTTAGATGTGTGTGTATTTTACGTAGTAAAAAAATTATCTTTGCATGGAGAAAGTACACATCTATTTATACCCATTACATTAAATGCACATTTAATGCAATACAGTAGGGTTCGAACACGCGTCAAGTTCTTAAAGAAAAGTTTGTCCTTTGCTACAGTAAATAGTATAAAAGCCTATTCATGAGCAGACATCCTTTCGTGGAGTTGGTGGGTAATAGAGTAAACTAGTCGGCTCTGTACCGTACTATACTCTAGAAAGGGTATGGGATTGTCCTCTGTGTGTGGAAGGACAAGACAAAAACAATCTTGTACAACAAGCTTCATTTGATCGTTGAATGTTGGAATAACACTGAAGGTCTCTCCAGCATTCGTTGAGGCTTGGGCAGTCTTCACACATATGTTGACCAGGTTGTAATCACTGAATGTCGCTTCAGTTCAAGAACGCACTAGTCTCTAATCTTTAGTCTCAGTCTTCGACTTTGGTTGAAGGTTCTTTGGTGTGAGATTTGTTTTCTTGAAGTATCGTTGTGGCTGTAGGATTTACAATACATGTTTTAGTGATCACTAAACAACATCAGTGATGATCGCTCGAACTGAAAGACAGAAACATAATACTTCGTAACAGGTAAAAGGGATTATCATCAAATCAATGTAAGAGAGGATCAACAGACTGATACTTTGAAACACCAGTTTTAGAATATTTGTTTGAGTAACTGTTAGATCTAACAGAAGAACAATTACTCTTACAGACTTTAACTGGAGATAGAGACTCAGTAGAACTTGAAATGTTCTTTTCAGAAAACTCTTTGACTTTATTTAGCTGTTGATCTCTTTCTTTAGTTATTAAATCATATTTCTTTTCAAAATCAGATCTCATATTCTTTTCAGTTACAAAATCAGTTTTCAAATCAAATAATTTCTTTGAAATCTTAGCTATTTTACTTTCAAAATATGTTCTTTCTTTTTCAAAATCGTTTATTTCCTTTTCAAAATCTTTTCTTTCCTTTTAAAAATTTCCACTACCACTTTCACAGGCAGCTCTAACCATTTATTTTTGTCAAATAGCTCCTTGACAATAACAACATTCTTCTTTGTAACATTCTTTATTTCAATTGCAAAGATTTTTCTTTCATAATCCAAACTCTTCTGAACAGCAATGATACTCTTTGAAAGCTCTAAACACTTCTAAATACTATTTAAAATATATATGATAAAAAGAGAATAATACAGATTTTACAATACTGTTTGCGGAAAGATAAGGTAACAAAAACCTATCTAAACAATCTTAAGTTTACACACTAAATCTTAGCAAATAAGAAAAGATTTGTTGTTAAAGAATTAGAAAAAAGTAAGTTCTTTCTGGGAGTGAACTTGTTTAGAATGCAATAAAAGGGAGTCTAACTTGCTCTTGAAGATGAGCATATTTGTTCTTAGATGTGTGTTCTTTTACTTAAGCACGAGAAAGCTAAGAGTAAGCTTTAGGTTAAGAGTGTATCTCTGCATGGAGATAGAACACATCTATTTATACCCATTGCAATAAATGCACATTTAATGCAACATGGAAGGGATAGAACCCATGTCAAGCCTTAAGGAGAAGGCTTGTCCTTTGCTACAGTGAATAGTACAAAAGCCTATTCATAAGCAGACATCCTTTCACAAAGTTGGTGGGTAATAGAGTCATCTAGTCGACTCCGTACCGTACTAACGTTTAGAAAGGGTATGGGTTTTTCCTTTGTGTGTATAAGGACAAGACAACAACAATCGTGCTTAGCAAGCTTCATTTGATCATTGAATGCTGGAATAACCTGAAGGTCTCTTCAGCATTCGCTAAGGCTTGGGCAGTCTTCACACATATGTAGATAGGCTTGTAATCACTGAATACCGCTTCAAATCACATACTTGCCAGTCTTTAATCTTCAGTTTCAGTTATCGACATTTGTTGAAGGTTCTTTGGTGTGAGTGTTGTTTTCTTGAAGTATCGTTGTCGCTGATTGGATTTACAATACAAGTTCTTCAGCGATCACTGAACAGACTCAGTGCATATTGCTGGAACTAAAAAGACAAAGACAAAAATATTTCGTATAGAACAAAAATGATTATCATCAAATCACTGAGAGAGAGGATCAACAAATATGGACACTTGTTTTCTAACCAAATGATCATTGATAGAAACCTCTATTAGAAGTTAAATTATGTGCAAGAACAAAGTATAAGGACTAAAGATGACAAAAACTAAAACTTAAGAGACTCAAAAACACAAGTACAAGATATGTAAAATTTAGAAATTTCAAGTCCAGGGGCTAAAAGTGACATAAATTGAAACTTAAAGTTTAAGGGTTGAAAGTGACAAGATATGAAACTTCAAAGTCCAGGTACTAAAAATTACAAAAACAGAAACTTAAACTAACAGAACTAACGAAAAAAGGACTAACTTTGAAAAGAAACTAACAGAAAGTTAACTCTAACAGACTTAACAGTACTAACTGAAAAAGGACTAAAATTGAAAAAATAAATTAACAGACTTAACAAACTTAACGAAAACTTAACAGAAAAAAGGACCAAAAATGTAACAAAAACTAACAAACTTAACAACAACTTAACAAAAAAAAAATGGTTATCGAACAAGACTTGGAAGGTTATCGGACAAGTTGTGGGAGGTTATCGCTCACTAACGGACTTAACGGGGACTTAACGAAAAAAGATATCGGACAACAATGTCAGATCTGACAAACTTAACGAAAAAATGACTAAAAAGTCACAAACTTAACGAACAACTAACGAAATTTTAGCAGCAAAATTTGACTTTTGTTGACCAACTTCTTCTTTTCCTTCCTTACTGAGTTCGTAAGATTTCCTACAAACACAAAATTCTTCAAAAAAGTTATCTTTTTCAATCAAACTTATCAAAAAACACAAATATAACAAACTTAACCACAAAAATGGATCAAAAACTCAAATTTTCTCAAGAACACTTGAATTTAATCAAAAACATCATGAAACAAAAATTTCAAAAATGAATTTTAGGAATTAAAACTTGAAATCTTTGATTGTTTAATGTCTAAAAACAATTTTTAGGAATGAATTTGCAGAAAATCGAATCAAAACAATACTAATTTGAAAAATCACTATAAAATTTACACAAAACATTTTTTTCTCAAAATTCAAAATTTTCAAAAAATCTTCAAATTCAACTAATCTTGATGCAATTTTGAATAGAGATTGATGCAAAACAATTATAAAATGTTGGAGAAACACTTTTCAATCAAAATCTAACTCAAAAAACAACAAAAATTATCAAACCCATTTGTGTTCTTCATGTTCTTCATGAACTCAAAAAATCTTCCAAAAATTCAACTAAAATTTGCACAATTCTTCTGTTTAAACTCTGATACCAATTGAAAATCTCATTATGATCAAGTAACAAGTAAACTAAACAATCAAGAACAACAATTAAACTCAAATCACTATGTATTGATTGTTTCCTCCCTAAAAACAAGTTTCTCTCTCTAGAAACTCTCTAAAAATATGAATTTTTAAATCTATCTAAATGTGCTCTTTCTTCTATTACAAACATTACAAGGTATTTATATGGATTGACTAATTCAAAGTCAAACTACGATTTCAACATTTACATTACATGAATTTTGACTATTTTTGACTTTGACTTTAAAGATTTGACCTCTTCATTCTCCATTTCCGTCTTCATACTCGGTGATCTCGAATACAACATATTATGGGCCCAACAAAGATCAACCTGTTGCCTGTTATATTTTGAAGATACATGTTGATAGTACATGGATATTCTTTCGGAATTCTTCAGTTGTAAATTCTGTATATATTGAATCATTGTACTGGTGGGATCTTTGTGGTGCAAATTGTATTTCTTTATATGAAGTACATGTTTTATGCAATTATGGGAGTTGGGGTGTTACAGAAGGTGGTATCAGAGCCTGAGATTAAGGGATTTAGGTATTCAAAGCATGATGCCTAGACTTAAACTGATATTTGCATATCAAGGGGTCCCGGACATAGATAATACCACTGGGAATAAATATGATGGGTTAAAGAGGGCAGTATATAAGGTAAAATTAAATTACAAATGGCCAATGTAATTATGAATTTACAGGTACATATTTGTACTCGGATACCGTATTATATTTGAAAATATGATTACGTGATATTTAATATTAAAATATCTACAGATGGCAAGTCGATCAAGAAGATCTGAAAGGATCACCCGCTTCAATCCAGAAGAAAGAGAGGAATCTCTTAATAATGTTCCAACTAATGTTTCTGAAAGTCGAGGCAGGGGAAGAACCAGGGGCAGAGGCCGGGGAAGAAGTCAGGCCCAAGGTAGAGTGAGTCAGATAGAAATTCACATGGATCAAGGAGTATCTATTTCGGGGAATATTAATCAAGAGCAAGCACCTCAACTAGAATACGTAACACGGGATGTTTTCACTGAAGAAATGGGTACGTTAAGAGAAACTTTGGTATCTATTATGGGATTGCTAGCCAGAGTGGAAACTAAACGAATTGGAATAAATCCTCCAATTCCAACGACAAGCAATAGGGGTGGGGGACATAAAAATATTTTTAACATGTAAACCCCCAATATTTTCAGGAGAAAGAGATCAAGTGAAGGCAATGTGCTGTATAAAAAATTGAACCGGTGTTTAATACCAGTAAATGTTCATGGGAAGACAAGGTTAGATTTGTTGTTTCCAGGTTAAAATCTAACGCATTGTACTGGTGGGATGTGGAATCATCGGCTAATCCCGATATTCTACGATCTATGTCTTGGGAAGAATTTGTAAACAGATGTAAAGAAAATTATTTGTCCCAAGACAACTGTGAGGTAGATGGAAGAGGACTTTTAAAGCCGGAACAAGGCAACCAATCTGTACGAGAATACCCTGAGAAGTTTATGGAATATTCTCGGTTGCAAAACTTTACATTTCTTCCAAGTCCAGAAAAGTGGAAAGATACACTGGGGCTTGAAGCCCTTTATTAGAGAATTTGTAATCGCAATGTATCATGCCACATTTTCTTTAGTTGTGGAAGATGTCGAAACAACAGAGAGGAACAAGAATCGGCAGGAGGAAGAGAAAGTGGTGAAGAAATAGAAATGGGTAGGGTCTTCAGCTAGTTTCCGACCCAAATTTATAAGTACAGATAACCGACCTATTCAACGACCAACCTTTAGAGCCTGTCTACGATGTCAGCAAGTGCATCAAAGTAATTGTCAATCTAATCAGACAACATGTTATCGGTGCGGCGAGTCGGGTCATTTGTCAAGGGATTGTCCTACACCTAAAAGATGTTTCCAATGCAATTCACCCGATCATATCTGATCAAATTCCCTGTAGTTAAGAGCTCTACGATTGACCATGGTAGGGAATACCCCAAGTACTCGTGGAAGGCCTAATCCACCAAGGGGAAGACAGGTTGGGGCGCGGGCCCGATCATTTCAGATGACAAAAAGTGAGGCCAAAACGACGCCTGATGTTGTAACATGTACTTTTCTTGTTATTTCTATTTATGCTAAAGTGCTATTTGATTATGTTGCGATTTTTTCTTTCATATCACCATCATTTGTTGGGTGTGCATATATTAATTCTATGCCCCTTGACAATACATTAGTGGTTGATATCGCTAATAGGCAGGTATCTGTTACCTATGTGTTTAATAATTGTATAATTGAAATTAAGGGTTGTGAGCTGCCGATTCGTTTATTTCCTATGTCAATGAAAAAATTCGACGTTGTGGTGGGAATGGATTGATTGGCAGAAAATCAAGCAAGTATGTTGTGTAATAAGAAGATGATTAGTATTAATTTTCCAAAGAGAGGGCCGATTGTTATTTATGGTGATCTACAGGATCATCATACTAGTTTGTTATAGGTTATGTAAGCTCGTAAATGTATTCAGAAAAGATGTCAGGGTTATCTAGCCTATGTGACCGATTCAAAAAAAGAGAAAGGTAAGAAAGAATCAATTCTGGTTGTCTGTGATTATCCAGAAGTCTTTCTGGAAGATTTGACTGGTCTACCGCCGAATAGATCTATCGAGTTCAGAATTGATCTAGTACCCGAGGCAGCACCATTGGCTAGAGCACCATATCGATTGGCGCCGTCAGAATTAAAAGAATTGTTTACCATGTTGAAAGATCTTCTTGACAAATATTTCATCAGACCAAGCACTTCACCTTAGGGTGCTCCGGTTCTATTTGTCAAGATAAAAAACGGATCGATGAAAATATGTATTGATTACCGTGAGTTGAACAAGCTGACAATAAAAAATAAGTATCCTTTACCAAGAATCGATGGTTTATTTGATCAACTGGTGAGAGCCAGTTAATTTTCAAAAATTGATTTGCGGTAGAGACATCATTAGTTGAATGTCAAGGATGAAGATGTTGCCAATACTGCTTTCCGAACCAGGTATGGACATCACGAGTTTTTGGTTATGCCTTTATGTTTAACTAATGCTCCTGCAACTTTCATGGATCGGATGAACCGAGTATGTAATGAATATCTCGATAAATTCTTTATTGTATTTATCAATTTTCTTATATACTCAAAATCTGAGGATGAGCATGCAGAACACCTTCGTCTAATCCTTGAACTTTTGAAGGAAGAAAAGTTGTATGCAAAATTGTCCAAATGTGAATTATGGTCGAGAGAAGTTCAATTTATGGGTCATGTTATATCTGAGGCATGAGTGAAAGTGGAACTTGCTAAGATTGAATCGGTAGAAAAATGGGATGCACCGAGATCTCCTTCTAAAGTCTGTAGTTTTCTGGGATTAGCAGGCTACTATTGGAAGTTTATTCAGGATTTTTCTAGAATTGTAGTACCATTAACTAAGCTGACTCGGAAGAACATTAAGTTTCAGTAGGCAGAGGATCAGCAAAGTGCTTTTCAGTTACTAAAAGATCGTCTTTGCAGTGCTCCGGTGTTGTCCTTGCTAGAAGGATATGAAGATTTCATGGTCTACAGTGATGCATCAAAGTTGGGTTTGGGTTGCGTACTGATGCAAAGAGGAAAGGTAATTTCTTACATGTCTAGACAGTTGAAGGATCATGAAAAGCAGTATCCGACACACGACATGAAGCAGGCATCCGTAGTTTTTGCTCTGAAAATTTAGAGGCATTATTTGCTGGGAACCAAATGTCAGATCTTTACAGATCACAAGAGCCTCCAACATCTGTTCAGTCAAAAAAAGTTAAACATGCGACAATAGTGACGGATTGAATTGGTAAACGATTATGATTGCGAGATTCTCTACCATCCAGGAAAACCAAACATTGTAGCAGACGCTTTGAGTAGAAAAGAGAAAAGTGGTACGATCAGCGTCGTAGCAATGAGAATAAACTTATTGCCAGATCTTCACAGTGAAGTTTTAAAGTGTCAAAAAGAAGTTGCTAAAGAAGATAATTCCAAGTTTGAAAGGATGGGTAAAATGATTTCCATCATGGAAAAGAACAACAAGGGAATTTTGTGCTTTCAGGGACGAATCTGGATACCAAGCTATGGGAATATCTGGGAGATTATCTTGGATGAAAGTCACAAATCTCGGTATTCTATTCATCTGAGTACCAATAAAATGTATAAATATCTAAAATTGTTTTATTGGTGAACCGGATTAAAGAAAGACATATCAAGGTACGTTGAATGGTGTCTAACGTGTTTGCAAATCAAGGTTGAACTTTATAGACCACAAGGAAATCTGCAGTCTCTAGAGATTTTTATGTGGAAATGGGATCATATTACGATGGATTTCATCATGAAGTTACCTCGAACTCCAAAGTGATATGATGCCATATGGGTAATTGTGGACCATTTATCAAAATACGTGCACTTTCTACCGATAAAATAGAGTTATCCGTTAGAAAGGTTTGCAAAGATTTACATCACAAAAATTGTGACCAGGCATGGGGTTCCACTATCTATCATTTTAGACCGAGATAGTCGGTTTACATCTAAGTTTTGGGAGAGTTTTCAGAAAGCTTTGGGTTCTCAGATTCGGCTGAGTACGGCGTATCATCCGCAGACTGACGGGTAGAGTGAAAGAACGATCCAAACTCTCGAAGACATGTTAAGACCTTGTGTTATAGACTTCAGAGGATCGTGGGAGGATCATTTTCCGTTAATTGAATTTTCCTACAACAACAGCTATCACTACAACATCCAAGCGGCGCAGTATAAAGTTTTGTATGGTCATAAGTGCAGAACGTCGTTATGTTGGAATGAGGTGGGTGAGAGGCAATTAACAGGTCCAAGAATTGTTCAAGGACCGTCAGAAGAGCTATGCCAATAGACGTCGTAAACCAATTGAATTCCTTATGGGAGATTATGTAATGTTGAAAGTCTCTCTGTGGAAAGGGGTAGTCAGATACGCTAAGAGAGGTGAGCTCAGTCCAAGATATATCGGCCATTTAGAGTCTGTAAACGAATCGGAATGGTTTCATATCAATTCGGTTCTTTCTAAAAATAGAAGTTGCAATCATAGTAGAAGCAGTTTGTGATCATATTTCACCTTCTTTCAAAAGTCTGAATCTTGCATAAGAGGTGAGTTTTGTTTTACAAACAGCTTTTGAGTTTGTTAAGATTACTGGTTTTATGGTTTTGAATGGAACTGTTGGTGTATTCATCCATTTGCATGCATATGTTCTTATGAAGTTTCATGGGCCGCTCAGACAGTGTTGCCCGATGAGGGCTCCTTAATGGCTAAGTCTTGTTCGGTGAGGGAGGTGTGGTTTTATATTGACCGATGAGGTCTTTATTGGGTGAAACCTTGCCAGTGAGGACCCTTAATGGACAGAGAGTATTCGGTTTTACTTTTATCGCCCAAGGGTTGTTTAAGTTGTTGCAATCCGGACAAGGTGCGACCGATGATTATGCTTGATCTTTCCAAGTCTTGTCCGGATAAGGATGTCCGAATAGTGTTGTCCGATTATGTGTTATCCGGATAAGCTTGCCCGGACAGTGTTGTACGGATAGATTTGGCCGATGAAGGGAATTGGCCCAAAACTTGAGTTATTTAATGATGGAATTTCACAATTAATGTTTAATTAAATTTAAACTATTTTTACATTGTGAAAAGGGTATTTTATATCTTTTTGTGAACTGGGAAAAGATATTGATGTTTTCTTTCAAGACGCGTGTGCCATAAGTCTGTTTTAAAAGAAATACTATTTTGAGAAATGTTTCTTCTAGATGTGGTGACATAAGTTTGTTCTGGTATGAAACTTCGTCTTGAGAAATAGTTCCCACAGACGTGGTGACGTAAGTCTGTTCTGGTATGGAATCGGGTATTTCTAGACGTGGTGACATAATTCTGTTATGGTAAGAAACCCTATCTTAAAGAGGGAATAAGAGTGGCATATCAAGGAGAGGTGTACAAATGAATATAAGGGTGGCATTTGTGGATGTGATTAACATTATAACTCTTGTTATTATCACCATAAGACGCAATAATTCTAAATCAGCATTTTCTTTGTGACTTAATGATTTAGAGGTATTGTTGTTATTGAAAGAATAACATTGGTGTTATTAAGAAGAGGAAAACGATTTATAGCCAGAGGCATTAATTGCCCATGATTCCAAATGGGTTGTATGAAATCTGAATAAGTTTGAGAAGATACAGAGGAGCTCTTGTTAGTATTTATGAAGAACCAGAGGACCTCTGGTCATGTGGGATTTCTTCTCAAGTATTTTCGGGATTTTATGACCCAAAGGCTCTGTATGTACTAGACAGAGGCTCTGTATCATGGAAATGGTATATCCGCATTATGCGTTTGAAGCTCTGTATCCGAACTTTGTGTTTGAGCTCTTTATCTGAACTCTGTCTTTTAAAACTAAATCTTTTATAAGTCAAATTCATTTTAAATATCTTTTATAAGTATAATAAAAAACCAGAGGAGCTCAGGTTATAGTTTTATTATCCTTTTCTTTTTTAAAAAATATCAAATGTCGGTCTTTTGGACCAAAGACTCTTGTCGTCCAGAGGGTCACTAGTTAAGATTAGACTTGTTTAGTTGGGATGAGTACAGAGGCTCTGTTAACTAGAGAGACTGATTTAAGAGAAGAGCTTTGTTCCTTATAAGACAAAGGAACTCTGGCCCATTGAGCTAGAAGAGCTCTGGCCGTTGAGCCAGAGGGGTTTTATGACTTTGTGTTCTGTAAAAGACATATATTTCAAGGAAGGTGCATATGTGTTATGAGAATCTGTTGGTTTTATAATTTGAGTGACAAACAGATTTGCATGTTTTTGCTGAAATATGCTTATCTATATGCAAAAGATGTTTCTAACAGGTTTTGGTGATCTTTATCCTGTAATTGGAAAGAAGAGATTTTCTCACTAGGCCTTCCGGTCTAACCCTCATTTTGTATTTTGAAAATATGCATTGTAGGAACAACGGGGTCTCAAGATATTAAAGAAAAGGGGAAAATATGATTATTTTTCTTATGTATTTATCTGTCTGTTGAAGATCAACCTATTGCCTGTTATATTTTGAAGATACATGTTGACATACATGTGATAGTACATGGATATTCTTTTGGAATTTTTCAGTTGTAAATTATGTATATATTGAATCCTTGTACTAGTGGAATCTTTGTGGTGTAAATTGTGTTTATTTTATTTAAAGTACATGTTTTATGCAAATATGGGAGTTGGGGTGTTACAATCAAATGCGAACAAGGGCCCTTTTATTTATACCTATACATATATAGTGTTTTGTATAAGATTTGCATCAGATGCCTATTACTATAAGCTTCTCACATAGTGATTAAGCTTTTGTCTCTTGGTTCACATACATCAAACAGTTTTGTACTTCCAAGGTGTTCATTTACTAATTCAATATAACATATTCATCTTTGTGATATGTAAATGAAAATGTTGCAATATTACTTTTCATAAATAAAAAGTCTTGCTAAACGTATTTGCATATATGTATGTATATATATATATATACATACATATTGATGAAACCATATATGTGAGTCCACTTTAATCAATCTTCATGAATCTTCAAGAAATCCATGGCAGATCTGTGTTTTCTTTAAGAACAAAATGAGAGGAGATTAAAGTTTGAGAGACAAAGTCAACAATCAAGCTTTGGTCAAACCTTCTTTATTACCTATACTGATTTACAATAAGCATCATTCTCAAATTACAAAGCCAAACACCCTTTATATATGGTCAAACTAGACAAAATAGTCAAAGTCAAACTATCCTAATAAAAGTCAAACACGACGACTTTTATACAATTATAGACACTTTTATCTTTCAAGACGAATACAATTTTACACTGAATTTCATTCCTAACATTCTCTCCTTTTGTATTCAGACTTGAAAGAATTTGCGCGTTTTGAGACTCGTTTGAACTTTGATGCTTTAAGCATACTATGTCTTCTTCAAAACAATCTTTAACACGAAATCTTCAGACAATCATTTGTTGAGAAAGATCTTCTAACATTCTCCCCTCTCGAATGTAGAACAGCGATGATCTTCTCTTTCGATAATGTTGAACAAAAACAACAACGATCTTCATATATGATCTTTAAGGAATCTTTAGACAACAAACTCTAACAAATTTTCTCTTCAAATGTAGTCTTCATCAGTAAACTGTTGTAAAATGGATCTTCACATTCAACATCTCTCAGTCATTTTAGCATAAGAATAATATTTTGTAATCATCTCCAGTCGCACCCCTTTTAGTCTTTTGCCATCTTTAAAGTTACTCCCCCTTGATCTTTACATCAAATTCCCCTTATAAAGTTTGGAATTGGACATTTCATTCTTTATTACATACTCCCCCTTATGATGAAATGGGAATCATTCCATCATACACAAGAAAGAATGAAATCCTCCGTGTAAACCGTCAATTCATGAAATTGTAAGTAGATCTTTTCAAATCCACTTGTTTAATCTTTTCAGATTAAGGGAATGGGAAGATAACAGCCAATTTCAATGTATGAAATTGTTTTCAAACTTATAAAAAGATTGGCTTGTGAGTATAACAGATATACTCGGTACAACAGATATATTGTATATATGGGACTTTTTGATGCTCATCTCACTAGCTCTTCCATTCAATCATCGATAGCTTAATAATAGCATATCTATGAATGTTTCGGCAAAATAACATATAATTTACAAAATTTGTGTAGTGTAGAAAGATAAAGCAATTAATGCTTCTGATTAGGCTCAAAAAGATAAACCGTGTGGACTACACAAATGTATCAGACTCACTACGTGATCAAAAAGATTTGAAGGTGGGACATATACCCTTCTTGTTCAATATCAACTTAATCCAATTGAGAAATTGATAGATGATGAGTTGTGTGCCCCAAGTGTTATTGAAACACTTATCTGTTAAGAGATAAATGAGTACCTGGTGGGGTTGTGACAAGAATTGGCCTGGGCTTTGCCTTTTTCAATATTAGTCCCGAAAAAATTGAGAACTAATAGATTGTATGGTATGCCCGGATTTTAGAAGTTTGGAACAGGATTCTCGTATTCTCTTAATCCTGACACAACTCTCGTCAATTCTTTTAGCTCACAACAACTACCCCTCTTATTTTCATTTTAGTCTCAGCACACAAACCCTTTTGTATATAAAGCTCACTCAGATATGGTTGTCCTCATGGGTAGGTTTGTCGGTTCTGACATTCCATTGAGGTATTTCTGATAAGCACTCAGTCTGTTAGGACCTGTAAATTCAGTTTTGATATTGATCTCTTACTCTGAATGAACTCTTAGGACGATCACAGTGTAGAAGAAACAATTATAAGAACAAAACAGAGTAATTAAACCAAGAACACATAGTTTAATATGAGAAAGAAGATGAWCACAGRAGAATAGCTTCAAAGGTTTTCAATTCATTCAATTGAAATTTAGACGATTACAATTCGGAAGCACACTGAATACAAAGGCCTAAGCTGCTATTTATACTAGACCCTAACGACCTTACAGACATGATCTAGAAAGTGAAATCATCTAAGCCGTCCAAATAAAGT
The DNA here is from genome assembly GCF_001531365.2 of Cynara cardunculus var. scolymus. Lineage (NCBI taxonomy): Eukaryota > Viridiplantae > Streptophyta > Magnoliopsida > Asterales > Asteraceae > Cynara > Cynara cardunculus. Next base: position 16,480 of record NW_020201872.1, read on the forward strand.
CTATTAAAAWCTAGTCACGTGAGAAGCACATGCAGCTAACCACCTTTGAAAAACAGTAGAACAGGATCTTCACAGAAGACTAATCTGCAGACCCTCTGTGAGCCATCTCAGAGGCTCTGCTGTAGTAGACTTGTATGATCTAATTGTCAGAGGACCATTTTCCAGAACCTCTGTGAGAGAAATCAGAGGTTCTGTTGAACTTTACTTGCACGATGAAACAGCTTCTGTTGCTAGTCCTCTGATGTCTTCTGTGGAAGATACCCTTCTGTCAACACTTGCAGAATACTTTTTCATACTTTTACATTAAGTGAATATTAGAGCTAACACAGTCCCTCCTAAAATTACATTATAAGCTCAGTTGATCACAATGATTGATCAAAATATTATTTCTGTTAAGCACAATGATCAGATAAAATTGATCAAGAAAAAATATATCGTTTAAGCACAAACAATGAAGGAGTTATGCGACAACGATCAGATTATTCGGTATACGAGAGAAAAGAATGAAGATCTGTAAGAACAAGTTTACAGATTCTGCTTATTCATAGAAATAACAAATATATATCAATCAGAGAAAAAAAATCAGGAAAAACAAACTTTTGAATACAAACGAGCGTATTATCACCGAAAATGATTTTCTTATAAGAGACGTGATAATAACTGTTTGAAGAATAGCTGAAACAGGTAATAGAGTTATGTACAATGAGAAATTACGCAAGTAAAATCTCAAAAAATACCTGTTCAGAAGATGTACTCGTTTTCCCAAAATAAATCATTTTTCAAAAACATTTATTAGAAAATTCTAGAGACTCCCCCTAGAAAGTTGATTTCAGTATTGTTTCAGTTTAGCTCAAAAGAATAAAAATGGAAACATGTTTAGCATGGGTCCTAAACTGAGTGTTTAGAAACCACAATGTTAAGTACGGGTTCTGAACTGATGTATTCAGAACCCTGTTTGGAATAGATTACAACTCCCCCTATATTGGTGTATCACTGATATGATATTCTGATCAGCACAAAATTGACA
>NW_020201872.1:17521-19216 GCF_001531365.2 Cynara cardunculus var. scolymus
TATGGTTTCAAGAGAAGTTATCACGTGCTTTGAGAAGACCTGCTCGCGTGGCCTTGTGAGTTTTGAGAAGTGAAACTTTGCAGCGGCAGAAGGCATTCCTATAAGCTCTGGATCTTAAGGGGGCTATGTGTCCACGGCAGAGTAACGCCACCGCAGAATCTCCTCCACAGTGGTTACGGGCTATGTACGCACTTGTTGCATGGTAGATTCTGGTATTCTAGTTTCTTCTTCTTCTAGTATCGGCCTCTGGGTAGACCCCTCTGGTAGGATTGGCTTTACAGCTACTACCAGAGCGTCGAACGTACCAGTGGACGTTTCCTCTTTCGCCATTTTGGAGGAAGAGCCTTCTCCAGCTCTGGGGATAGGGGCTCTGCCCTTTCTTGCTTGTGCCTCTGCCAAAGACGCCTTTAACGCTCGAACTAGGTCTGGGTCATCATACTCTTCTTCATTTATCTCTTCTGGTGTCTCAGAGGTTGTCTTCTTAGGCTCTTCAGTCTTTTTTCTCTGTCTTCTTCTCCCCCTCATGACGATCATGGTCATCACCTCCTTGATCGTCATGGATTTTGGTGGCTTCTGTTTTGCAAGTAGTATGGGGAGCCTTCTTCAATCGCCTCAGAATCCTGGTAGCCGCCTTCTCCATTTTCTCGATCACCAACTCAGCGTTCACAGAAGTGCTGCTTATGTCGATCTCTATGGCCCACTTCATTTTAGAGAGGCTACGATAGATTTCACTTCTCAATGTGTCACCCTCTTTGGCGAGCTTTGAAGTGCAGTTTCTTATTGATTGGTTGGAAGCTCGGGCTTCTTTGAGGAGTTGGTCTGTATATTTGCGCACGATATCTCCTAGGGCTTCAACCATTGCGTCTAGCTCTCTGCGAGTGGCTAGATGGTTGATGTTTACCCTGGAGAATTTGGTATCAACGCCATAGATGACTGCAGAGAAGAACATCTGCTTGATCTCATCCTTGAAGGAGGAATAGTCTGTGTGGTCGGCGGAGATAAAATCAGCAGCAAACTGGGCGGCTACCTCTGATAACTCTGTCTTCAACTTTTGGATTGAGGAAGGGTTGAGAGACAGAGCGCTGAAAGCTTCTGTGAGGTCGTCTTTATGAAGGACAGAGCTCTGAAGGGCTGACAGGGCCGCCTTGAGTTCTGAAGTTGTGGATGTCAACTTCTTCAGAGCCTCTGTTATTGGTGCAAACGCCTCTGTCGATGGTTGAGAGGTGAACAAGCTTTTCAACTCATCCAACCTCTGGAATACCGATGTGGTGAAGGTTTGTCACTCCCCCTTCGTCACATAGGTATCCTGAGAACCTAGATCACCAACACATGGTGACCTAGTAGCCTTGGAGTGTGAGACGCCCTCAACGACTGGTTTTGCGATGCCAGCTCAGGGACTTCCACCGGATCCTCGAACATCTCCAATTGGAGAGCCTACCAGTGTTCTGTTGATATCGTGCCCAGTAGGTTCAGAGCCTAACTTGGCAGAGGGATCGAGTGGAGACTTTGGGCGTTCTAGGCCCGCAGCCTCTGTGACTCTCTCACATGCCTCTGAAGCATGACTTGGTTGTTCACTCAAGTATGGAGAGGCAACGGATGCCTCTCTGGGTTGTAACGAGTCCTTGGGTGAATGGACTCTTATTTTAAAACCAGCATCCTTTTGAGAGGATGTTGGAGTATGTTGTGGTTCCCGGG
>NW_020201872.1:20149-21526 GCF_001531365.2 Cynara cardunculus var. scolymus
TTCTCTGCAATCATTTCACCAAAGACCAGACCAAAGAACCTCTGTAGGATAAGGTTTGGATGATTGAGCCTTCACTTTTGACTTCTCACCCCTTTGTGTCGCGCACTTCTTCTTGATTAATCCCACTATGTCGTCGAATATGAGCTATGCGTAATCGAGGGGCAGGTTGAAATATATTCCATATACAATGGAAAGCATTGCGTGAGAGGCTTGGTCATGGCTGTCGACCTTCCCTGTTAGGCAGCAATTGTTTATGGAAAACAGGGTATTCCAAATTGGGGGAAGGCCTTTCTGTTTGAATTCAGTCCTTTTAGCAATTTTTGTCTTGGCAGAGTATGAGTGAAATTCAAGAAATTGGGTCAATTCGGCGTCTGTTGGTGATGGGGCGAAGGTATCCAAATTGAGAGTTGCCAAGGAGGGTAGGTGGAGGGCTGTTCGCAGCGTATTAACGTTTAGTTCCATAGGTACTAGGGATTTGTTGATTGGGTGAGAAGCATAACCAACGATGCTTAATCCGGAGTTGTCCAAGGTAGTGACATATGAGCTTAGTAAGAATTGGGTAATATATGTTTTAGGGGTGGGTTTAGTGGCTGAGAGAGCATAGTATAATGGATGGTTACGAAGAATTTCAACGAGGGGATAAGTGAATTCAGGAAAACCAGATGAAGAAGGAGCGAAGAAATAATTATTTGGTTTCTTTACCAGAACTACTTTCTCGTATCGATTTTGAAAAAATGATAGAGCATGAGAAGTTAGGGCTTGGGATTGGGTTACCTCGTTGTCGCTTGAGACATTAACAGATTGAGCGGAGGCTGAAGATGAAGACATAGTTGCAGATTTTTTAGTGAAGCTCGAAATTTGCAGGTTCGTCGGAGAAGAAGGATATTTTAAAGGTTTATGTTTTGGGGGGGGGGGAAAGGGGTATTTATAGGGAGGGATTTGAAAACGAACCGTTTATTGGGAGAAAAAAAAAACGTGATGAGTGGCTATAGGGTGTGACGAATCAAAAATATGACACGCAATGTTGGGAAGACGCGCGATTGATGACGTGCGCCCCCGTTTCTGGCATGCGCGTGATGTCCTTTAACCCTTATCCACAAAACCACGCGCACCATATCAATAATAAAGAACTATAACAGAGTTCTGTAAGAGGCCTAAGGGTAACAGAGCCTCTGTGATATATGCGGGGTCTTCTAGCATGTTACACCTTTATTTACCTAAACGGTTTGAAAATCCTCAAAGAGATGAGTACTTGCTCAGTTCAAACCCACAGAGCCTCTGATAGAAGCGTCAGAGGTTCTGATGAGTTGACCTCTGTGAACAATATACTTCAAAAGTTTTGGCACCTTCTGAGGTTTTGATTTTCATTTCAAAACT